>NC_069499.1:990160-1163531 GCF_027579735.1 Bombina bombina
ACTGGTTCTTGCAGCCTGAAATGACCTGCTATAAAGAGGAGATATTTGGTCCAGTTCTGGTTGTGTTGGAGGCAGAGACATTGGATGAAGCAATTGAAATTGTTAATAACAATCCCTATGGAAATGGAACTGCCATATTTACCACAAATGGGGCAACTGCTCGTAAATACACCCACTTGGTGGATGTGGGGCAGGTATGTATTTCTCTGAAGAATGATGAGAAGGCTATATTTTTACATCTGTACATAAAAAGGGTACTTGTTGCAGTGTGTTGTGGATCTTAAAGATGGTCTCTCTGCCCCTGTGCTGTGTGTCCCATAGGTCCAGGGTGCAGTGAGTGTGTTGTAGACTTTACAAATGGTCTCTCTGCCCCTGTGCTGTGTGTCCCATAGGTCCAGGGTGCAGTGAGTGTGTTGTAGACTTTACAAATGGTCTCTCTGCCCCTGTGCTGTGTGTCCCATAGGTCCAGGGTGCAGTGAGTGTGTTGTAGACTTTACAAATGGTCTCTCTGCCCCTGTGCTGTGTGTCCCATAGGTCTGGGGTGCAGTGAGTGTGTTGTAGACTTTACAAATGGTCTCTCTGCCTCTGTGCTGTGTGTCCCATAGGTCCGGGGTGCAGTGAGTGTTTTGTAGACCTTACACATGGCGTCTCTGCCCCTGTGCTGTGTGTCCCATAGGTCCTGGGTGCAGTGAGTATGTTCTAGACTTTAGAATTAGAGGTTTTTTTGGGGGTGATTAATTGGAGTTAAGTATTTAACAGAAATGGTCCCTTATATTAGAATTACAACACATATATATGTACCTATATGTTATATACATATTACCAAGTGGGATCCATGTCTGATGTGGGATCTCAGAGACAGAACTAAACAACTAGAAAAACTAATTGTATAAGGAATACAATAGGATTCACAGCAGAGATTGCCACAAATTAGGTATTATATAAACTCCAAATAGAAGATTCAGATAAGGATTATATCAAATATTTTTTAAAAAGTTCCATATCATTCATACCTTAATATCTTTATTAGTATATCTAGGAACCCACATTCACACAAAAGTAGCGAAAAAAAAGGTTTAAAAACACTTAAACCCCGTCTCATAATAATTGTTGTGCTGAGAGATCATGTAATTAATAAGTGCCTGCTGGCCAATATCTAAAGTAAACTAAGCCCTTACAATCCGAGGGCTGATTTAACTTTTAACTTGTATTCTAAGCAGGCACCCAAAGAGAACTATTATTTGAGAACACTATCAGTTAGACAAGGGTAAGCAGGTTAAAAACGGCAGACAGGAGAGACAGAGCTGCTCCTGCTGGACCCCTGACGCGCGTTTCACAGAACGCTTCCTCAGAGGGGGTGCGGGCCGCCGCTACTCGGCGTTATTTACGATCATAAAGAGCCCACCTTCCTAACACAATAGGTTGCCCAATATCGGTGCCAGGTATGTGATTCGTTCAGAGATCCGTCAGTCAATGTTGTTTGTTCTGACGTGTGTGATCTCATCATGTGACCGGAGGGCGTGAGTGGTAAAGAGTAACTTCAGTGACTGTTAGCCAATCACGAGTTGTATACAGGGGGCGTGTGAATACTGCTTATAGACAATTGGAAGATCACAAAGCAGTATAAACAAAGGACTGAGTATCATGCACTGATCTAACCTATAATAATAACATTAGCTGTGTCTGGTATATCGAAAAATCTAATCATAAAGCCATATTGTGGTATTAAAAATGACGGTGTCAAATGGCTTTTGGCAGTATTTACGGATCCCAAAATGATCGTTAATTCGGGTTGAAACGAAAAGGATATCTCATAAATATGTCGTTTGGACAATAATATAGTATTGTAACCATGGTCACTAGATGTGTACAAATTAAATAATTAGTTATATAGTCCACTAGACTTAGAAAATCAACAACCTAGTGATGGATGATAAAGATACTGAAGTGTTAAGTGCAAGAGTGTGATATAATGCTTCTCAATAAAAGAAGCAAGAGAGTAACAGCATATAATCATAATGCTGTATATGTGTGTATCATAGTGAGATTAATAACATAACATCATATTATGTATATAAATCAGAAATAAATCAATTCAATATGTAGTGAATAAAACCAAAAAAACAAGGAAGGGAGAGGTGGGTAAAAACGTGTAAAAAGGGTACAGTAAAGAAACCAGTGATGGTGCACAGGGGACAACACCTTTCTCAAAATGGTGTTATAGTGATCCTGAATTTTATCAGGATTATAATAGCAAACATATGATCATGATGTGACATTGTGACGATGTGCATAAAATGCCAGTGTTCATAAATTCAACTTGAAGTTCATACTCTGTATATTTTAATATATATATAATGTTTCCAATATATTTGATGGGAACACGTAGGTTTTTCCATGATTTTAAATACTGAAGGTAAATGTCTTAATTATTAGAGTATACAATCCGATATTACATTATAAGTATACAAAATAATTGTTGAAGTCATTCATACCAGAGGGTTTAACAGTATTAAGAGAGTAGATCCACTTGCATTCGAGTTTCAATAAAGATTTTTCAATATTGCCACCTCTTATACCAAGGGATGCTTTCTGAATTACTGTGTATTTTAGACCTTTCGGTGAGCCATTGTGATGAATTAAAAAATGTTTTGCGACTGAGGTGATTTTTTTACCTTTGTCAGTGTCTCTCTGAGCATATTTAATGTTATAGACATGTTCTAGGATACGTGTCTTGACCTCCCTTGTGGTCATACCCACGTATGCCATCTGGCATGAGCAATAAAGCACATAAACCACTCCTATAGTTCTACATGAGAAACGTGCTTGGAGTTTGTATAATATTCCAGTTTTATCAGTTATTGTTTTCGTTTTCAACACATATTTGCAAGCTGAACATGTGCTGCAAGGGTACATGCCTGGGTCAGTATCTTTTTTCTTAACAGATCTTACAAAATGACTGGAAACTAGTTGGTCTCTTAAATTACTGGGTCTCTTGTATCCAATGGATACTCTCTCTCCTATTACTGACTTAAGGGTATCGTCATTTTGCAGTATTCCCCAGTGGTCATTAATAATTTTGATAATGTGTGGCATTTGGGGGTTGTATGTTGTTATCAGTCTAGGACAGGCTTCTTGGACAGTTCTCACCCTAGGAGTAAGTAATTCATCTCTGCTCTTTCTAAGTGCCTTGTACTTAGCTCTTTTAATGGATTTCTTACTGTATCCCCGTGCAGATAATCTCTGTGTAAGGGCTGTACTTTCTGACATGTAGATTTCAGTGCTGGTACAGTTACGGCGAAGTCTTAAAAATTCACCGTAAGGTATCGCTTTTAGAGTACTGGGTGAATGGGCACTGGTATGGTGTAAGAGCGTGTTTGTTGCTGTCTCTTTTCTGTATATTGTATTGTTGATGAATCCTTCATTGTTTTTAAATATCTTTAAGTCCAGGAAGCATATTTCCTGCTGATTCACTTCATGGGTTAGTTTTATATTGAGATCGTTCTTATTGATTTCTTTCATGAAGGCTTCTAATATGTCATAGGACCCCTCCCAAATGAAAAATACATCATCTATGTATCTTAACCACATGGGTATATGTTCAGTATATGTATTAAGATGATCTGTAAATACATAAAAAGATTCCCAGTAGCCTAGAAATAGATTTGCATAAGTAGGTGCACAGGCTGTACCCATGGCGGTACCCTGTGTTTGCAAAAAAATATCTATCATTGAAAGTGAAGAAATTATGAGTTAGAACAAACTCCAAAAGTTGTATTATGAATTCATTATGTTTGTCATT
This sequence comes from Bombina bombina, assembly GCF_027579735.1. Classification (NCBI taxonomy): domain Eukaryota; kingdom Metazoa; phylum Chordata; class Amphibia; order Anura; family Bombinatoridae; genus Bombina; species Bombina bombina. The sequence continues at coordinate 993,963 of NC_069499.1, forward strand.
GTTATTGGAAGTCAGAAAATATTTAATAGCTTTAATTCCATCTTCATGTTTGATGTTAGTATAAAGTGACTCAACATCAGCAGTCACTAGCCACATATCTTCTGACAATTTAATATTTTGCAACATTTGCAATACTTCCATCGTGTCACGTACGTAAGAGGGTAACATTGTAAAATATTCCCTTAATCTGAGATCTACAAATTTGCTAGCATTTTCAGTAAGATTATCGTTACCTGACACGATAGGTCTTCCGGGAGGTATTGATGAATTCTTGTGCACTTTCGGTAGAAAGTATAGAGTAGCAATTTTAGGATTTTCTTTCAATAGAAACTTCTTTTCAGAATTAGATATTATGTTTGCCTGCCAGGCATTTGTTATCATTATGTTATATTGGATAAGATATGAACTCTGAGGATTAAAAATTAACTGCTTATAGCATGACTGGTTAGATAACTGTTTGTTAGCTTCATCCATATACATTTGCTGGGGCCATAGGACCACATTTCCACCTTTGTCTGATGGCTTGATTTGAACATCCTGCCACGATTCAATTTCTTTTAGTGCAGTGATTTCATCATAGTTAAGGTTACGTTTAGTACTGTATATGGGTATTTCTTCGATTTTTTTGCACACCATTTTGCAGAAGATTTGTATTTCAGGAGACATAGAGAAAGATGGTACATAAGTGGATTTTGGTTTCACATTAGATTTCCAAGTACATGAAGTTGATGCTAACTCTTCAGCACCATTACTTATGGTATTTGTTGTTTGAGTATCAGTACCATTTTCAGATAATTCTTGCAGAATATCTACAGTTAACAAATCCTCTGCATTTAAACTATTTGGATTATATGCATATAGTTTTTTAAGCAATATTTTCCTGGAAAACAGATGAATATCTTTTATTACCTCAAATTTATTTAATGAATTCACAGGACAAAAAGATAAGCCTTTAGATAATACAGATTTGTGTGTGGTACTCAATACATGGTCTGATAGATTTATTATTCTCATTTGTTCATCCTTAGTTTGCTGAAGGGACTTAATTCCCTTCTCCTCGTGGATTGTCTGACTGGACCGGAGAATTTCCGTTTGTTCCCCCTGTTCTGTATATTGGTCTGATTGGTTAAGATTACTGGTGGTGTTGTGTTGTGAGGAGTGGTGGACAAAAAAGAGGAAGAAGAAGAAGTGGATGTAGAGGCTTGTACTGAGCTATAGCTCTTGGGTCTGGCACTTCTAGTGTTGGTATTGCTTGTGTTTTCATTCTCAGTGGTAGTGTCTAAATCATTATCAGATATATCTGTGTCAAGTTAAAAGTTAAATCAGCCCTCGGATTGTAAGGGCTTAGTTTACTTTAGATATTGGCCAGCAGGCACTTATTAATTACATGATCTCTCAGCACAACAATTATTATGAGACGGGGTTTAAGTGTTTTTAAACCTTTTTTTCGCTACTTTTGTGTGAATGTGGGTTCCTAGATATACTAATAAAGATATTAAGGTATGAATGATATGGAACTTTTTAAAAAATATTTGATATAATCCTTATCTGAATCTTCTATTTGGAGTTTATATAATACCTAATTTGTGGCAATCTCTGCTGTGAATCCTATTGTATTCCTTATACAATTAGTTTTTCTAGTTGTTATGTTCTAGACTTTACAGATGGTCTCTGTCACTCTTTTATGTGTAACCCCCATAGGTCTGGGGTGCAGTGAGTGTGATGTAGACCTTACAGATGGTCTCTCTGTCCCAGTGCTGTGTGTCCCATAGGTCTGGGTTGCAGTGAGTGAGTTGTAGACCTTACACATGGCCTGTATAAATTGTCAGTATATGGCTGGGTTATAACACAATATATTTAATAATTATCCTTTCAATTAAACCCTTAATCAATATGCATATGCTAGAAACCATTAAATTAATATAAATTCCTGAGTTCTTTTTTATTAGTTGATATTTATAGACACACTGAAATATATTTGTAAGAACCAGAATATGAGTCAAACTATATAGTGTTTAAACTGTTGCAATACTCTTAACAAGGCAAACCAAATTGTAACTTTTTAACTAGCCTTATTCACAATAGGATTTCATTCAATGAACACAATGAGATTCCAAGATATTTAGCTACTAACATTCAAGCAATACAATAATTCCAATTTAGAACATCAGAAATTGTATATATTATTTGCACCAATAACCAACTCTATGCCAATTTATCTAACTGAAATAAATTCTTAGTTATCTCCAATTAAGACAATTCTAGATTATATATATGTGAATTTTCCAGGATAAATTGCTTAGCACTAATGATTAGTTTAAAATACACAGACTATGAAATACTAGTTTTAAAATACACATATGCTCTTTAAATTTATTTACTACAGCAACAAGGAATGCTTATCTTAAATGTTTACCTATATTTTAGCAACCTCTATATATATACTTTACCAAAATGATATTCAGCTTCAAAACTTGTCCCACCTCATATAAAAATAAGTGTCTTTGCAATAGATAAGGAAGGTACAGCCAAAATTTGCTTAGAGTCTTGACTGTCTCCCACGCAACCAGTTATCAGTCAGTTTAGCAAAAATCAGCATCAGTCCCCTTCTCATCCTGCATTCCAGCTTATATTGTTTAATCATAGGTGAGAAAAATGGGCGGCCCTTTGAAAACCTTGTCCCTTCTTATTGGTTCATTTCGGAAATTTATCTTTTTAACAGTCAAATCTTTTGGCTGTAATACCGGATTTTGGCCATCGGGGGGGCAACATGACAAACAAACAGATTAATTTAACCATTTCTAGACAGTAAAAATATTTCTTTAAAATATATATTCAAAATGCCATCATTTCTTTACATTAATAAGTTACATGTTCACATGTACTGGACTATGCCACATTATTTCTTCTGATTATTCTAATAACAAACACATTATGTTTTTAACATTATATTATATCAAAGTAATTTATACTGCTAACTGATTAGCTTAAAATCCATTTAAAATGTCACCAGGTCATTTCCCCACATTGGTATACAAAAACACAGCATATTTTATATTCAGTACTGCACTGCATCCCAACATGAATGTAATATATTTCATATTTCTAATAAATCCTGAATGCATGAATCTTGTCTATGCAGATCTGAAATAAAAATAATAGTGTTATTAATTGTTATGTAAAAATATAAAATATCCACATGTCTGTTTTTATGGCTAAAGATATCTTGTTTCTCTTGTTAAGTGTATCCAGTCCACGGATCATCCATTACTTGTGGGATATTCTCCTTCCCAACAGGAAGTTGCAAGAGGATCACCCACAGCAAAGCTGCTATATAGCTCCTCCCCTCACTGCCATATCCAGTCATTCTCTTGCAACTCTCAACAAAGATGGACGTAGTAAGAGGAGAGTGGTGTATTATAGTTAGTTTTTTAACTTCAATCAAAAGTTTGTTATTTTTAAATGGTACCGGAGTGTACTGTTTCATCTCAGGCAGCATTAGAAGAAGAATCTGCCTGTGATTTCTATGATCTTAGCAGAAGTAACTAAGATCCACTGCCGTTCTCACATATTCTGAGGAGTGAGGTAACTTCAGAGGGGGAATGGCGTGCAGGTTTTCCTGCAATAAGGTATGTGCAGTTAATATATTTCTAGGGATGGAATTTGCTAGAAAAATGCTGCTGATACCGGATTAATGTAAGTAAAGACTTAAATGCAGTGATAGCAACTGGTATAAGGCTTATTAACAGAGATACATACTCTTATAAAAATGTAATATAAAACGTTTGCTGGCATGTTAATCGTTTTTTATATATGTTTGGTGACAAAACCTATTGGGGCCTAGTTTTTTTCCACATGGCTGGCTTGATTTTTGCCTAGAAACAATTTCCTGAAGCTTTCCACTGTTGCAATATGAGTGGGAAGGGCCTATTTTAGTGCTTTTCTGTGCAGATAAAAATACTGACAGAGACATTCAGCTTCCCTCTGCATGATACAGGACATCTCTGAAGGGCTCAAAACACTTCAAAGTCGTGTTTGAGGAGGGTAACAATCACAGTAGACTGTGGCAGTTGTTGTGACTGTGTTTAAAAAACGTTTTTGTCATTTATTATTCTGTTTTTGTTATTAAGGGGTTAATCATCCATTTGCAAGTGGGTGCAATGCTCTGCTGACTTGTTACATACACTGTAAAAATTTTGTTAGTGTAACTGCCTTTTTTCACTGTTGTTTCAAATTTTGTCAAAATTTGTTTCTCTTAAAGGCACAGTAACGTTTTTTATATTGCTTGTTAACTTGCTTTAAAGTGTTTTCCAAGCTTGCTAGTCTCATTGCTAGTCTGTACAAACATGTCTGAAACAGAGGATACTTGTTCATTATGTTTAAAAGCCATGGTGGAGCCCCATAGGAGAATGTGTACTAAATGTATTGATTTCACCTTAAACAGTAAAGATCAGTCTTTATCTATAAAAGAATTGTCACCAGAGGGGTCTGTCGAGGGGGAAGTTATGCCGACTAACTCTCCCCACGTGTCGGACCCTTCGCCTCCCGCTCAAGGGACGCACGCTAATATGGCGCCAAGTACATCAGGGACGCCCATAGCGATTACTTTGCAGGACATGGCTGCAATCATGAATAATACCCTGTCAGAGGTATTATCCAGATTGCCTGAATTGAGAGGCAAGCGCGATAGCTCTGGGGTTAGACGAGATACAGAGCGCGTAGATGCTGTAAGAGCCATGTCTGATACTGCGTCACAATATGCAGAACCTGAGGACGGAGAGCTTCAGTCTGTGGGTGACGTCTCTGAATCGGGGAGACCTGATTCAGAGATTTCTAATTTTAAATTTAAGCTTGAGAAACCTCTGTGTATTGCTTGGGGAGGTATTAGCTGCTCTGAATGACTGTGACACAATTGCAGTGCCAGAGAAATTGTGTAGGCTGGATAAATACTATGCAGTGCCGGTGAGTATTGATGTTTTTCCAATACCTAAAAGGCTTACAGAAATTATTAGTAAGGAGTGGGATAGGCCCGGTGTGCCCTTTTCCCCACCTCCTATATTTAGAAATTTTTTTCCAATAGATGCCACTACACAGGACTTATGGCAGACTGTCCCTAAGGTGGAGGGAGCAGTTTCTACTTTAGCAAAGCGTACCACTATCTCGGTTGAGGACAGTTGTGCTTTTTCAGATCCAATGGATAAAAAATTAGAGGGTTACCTTAAGAAAATGTTTATTCAACAAGGTTTTATTTTACAGCCCCTTGCATGCATTGCGCCTGTCACTGCTGCTGCGGCGGCATTCTGGTTTGAGGCCCTGGAAGAGGCCATCCATACAGCTCCATTGACTGAAATTGTTGACAAGCTTAGAACTCTTAAGCTAGCTAACTCATTTGTTTCTGATGTCATTGTTCATTTGACTAAACTAACGGCTAAGAATTCCGGATTCACCATCCAGGCGCGTAGGGCGCTATGGCTCAAATCCTGGTCAGCTGATGTGACTTCAAAGTCTATATTACTCAACATTCCTTTCAAGGGGCAGACCTTATTCGGGCCTGGTTTGAAAGAAATTATTGCTGACATTACTGGAGGTAAGGGTCATACCCTTCCTCAGGACAGGGCCAAATCAAAGGCCAAACAGTCTAATTTTCGTGCCTTTCGAAATTTCAAGGCAGGTGCAGCCTCAACTTCCTCTGCTTCAAAACAAGAGGGAACTTTTGCTCAATCCAAGCAGGCCTGGAAACCTAACCAGTCCTGGAACAAGGGCAAGCAGGCCAGAAAGCCTGCTGCTGCCTCTAAGACAGCATGAAGGAGCGGCCCCTTATCCGACAACGGATCTAGTAGGGGGCAGACTCTCTCTCTTCGCCCAGGCGTGGGCAAGAGATGTTCAGGATCCCTGGGCGTTGGAGATCATATCTCAGGGATATCTTCTGGACTTCAAAGCTTCTCCTCCATAAGGGAGATTTCACCTTTCAAGATTATCTGCAAACCAGATAAAGAAAGAGGCATTCCTAAGCTGCGTACAAGATCTCCTTGTAATGGGAGTGATCCATCCAGTTCTGCGGACGGAACAAGGACAGGGGTTTTATTCAAATCTGTTTGTGGTTCCCAAAGAAGAGGGAACCTTCAGACCAATTTTGGATTTAAAGATCCTAAACAAATTCCTCAGAGTTCCGTCATTCAAGATGGAAACTATTCGAACCATTTTACCCATGATCCAAGAGGGTCAGTACATGACCACAGTGGACTTAAAGGATGCCTACCTTCACATTCTGATTCACAAGAATCATCATCAGTTCCTGAGGTTTGCCTTTCTAGACAGGCATTACCAATTTGTAGCTCTTCCATTCGGGTTGGCTACAGCCCCAAAAATTTTTACAAAGGTTCTGGGCTCACTTCTGGCGGTCCTAAGACCGCGAGGCATAGCGGTGGCTCCTTACCTGGACGATATCCTGATACAGGTGTCAAGCTTTCAAATAACCAAATCTCATACAGAGATAGTTCTGGCATTCCTGAGGTCGCATGGGTGGAAAGTGAACGAAGAAAAGAGTTCTCTATCTCCTCTCACGAGGGTTTCCTTCCTAGGGACTCTAATAGATTCTGTAGAAATGAAAATTTACCTGACGGAGTCCAGGTTATCAAAACTTCTAAATGCTTGCCGTGTTCTTCACTCCATTCCGCGCCCCACGGTGGCTCAGTGCATGGAAGTAATCGGCTTAATGGTAGCGGCGATGGACATAGTGCCATTTGCGCGCCTGCATCTCAGACCGCTGCAATTATGCATGCTCAGTCAGTGGAATGCGGATTACACAGATTTGTCCCCTCTACTAAATCTGGATCAGGAAACCAGAGATTCTCTTCTCTGGTGGTTATCTCGGGCCCATCTGTCCAAGAGTATGACCTTTCGCAGACCAGATTGGACAATTGTAACAACAGATGCCAGCCTTCTAGGTTGGGGTGCAGTCTGGAACTCCCTGAAGGCTCAGGGTTCATGGACTCAGGAGGAGAAACTCCTCCCAATAAATATTCTGGAGTTAAGAGCAATATTCAATGCTCTTCTGGCTTGGCCTCAGCTAGCAACGCTGAGGTTCATCAGATTTCAGTCGGACAACATCACGACTGTGGCTTACATCAACCATCAAGGGGGAACCAGGAGTTCCCTAGCGATGTCAGAAGTCTCCAAGATAATTTACTGGGCAGAGACTCACTCTTGCCACCTGTCATCCATAACCCAGGTGTAGAGAACTGGGAGGTGGATTTTCTAAGTCGTCAGACTTTTCATCCGGGGGAATGGGAACTCCATCCGGAGGTGTTTGCTCAATTGGTTCTCCGTTGGGGCAAACCAGAATTGAATCTCATGGCGTCTCGCCAGAACGCCAAGCTTCCTTGTTATGGATCCAGGTCCAGGGACCCAGAAGCGGCACTGATAGATGCTCTAGCAGCGCCTTGGTTCTTTAACCTGGCTTATGTGTTTCCACCGTTTCCTCTGCCCCCTCGTCTGATTGCCAAAATCAAACAGGAAAGAGCATCGGTGATATTGATAGCACCTGCGTGGTCACACAGGACCTGGTATGCAGACCTAGTGGACATGTCATCCTTTCCACCATGGACTCTGCCTCTGAGACAAGACCTTCTAATACAAGGTCCTTTCAGTCATCCGAATCTACTTTCTCTGAGACTGACTGCATGGAGATTGAACGCTTGATCCTATCAAAGCGTGGCTTCTCCGAGTCAGTAATTGATACCTTAATACAGGCACGAAAGCCTGTCACCAGGAAAATTTACCACAAGATATGGCGTAAATATCTTCATTGGTGTGAATCCAAGAATTACTCATGGAGTAGGGTTAGGATTACTAGGATATTGTCCTTCCTCCAAGAGGGTTTGGACAAAGGATTATCAGCTAGTTCTTTAAAGGGACAGATTTCTGCTCTGTCTATTCTTTTACACAAGTGTCTGGCAGAAGTTCCAGACGTTCAGGCATTTTGTCAGGCTTTAGTTAGAATTAAGCCTGTGTTTACACCTGTTGCTCCTCCATGGAGCTTAAACTTGGTTCTTAAAGTTCTTCAAGGGGTTTCGTTTGAACCCCTTCATTCTATTGATATCAAACTTCTTTCATGGAAAGTTCTTTTTCTGATGGCTATTTCCTCGGCTCGAAGAGTCTCGGAGTTATCTGCCTTACATTGTGATTCTCCTTATCTGATCTTTCATTCAGATAAAGTTGTTCTGCGTACAAAACCTGGGTTTTTACCTAAGGTGGTTTCTAACAAGAATATCAATCAAGAGATTGTTGTTCCATCATTATGTCCTAATCCTTCTTCAAAGAAGGAACGACTTTTGCATAATCTAGACGTAGTCCGTGCCTTGAAGTTTTACTTACAGGCTACTAAAGATTTTCGCCAAACATCTAACCCATTTGTTGTTTACTCTGGACAGAGGAGAGGTCAGAAGGCCTCGGCAACCTCTCTTTCTTTTTGGCTTCGGAGTATAATCAGTTTAGCCTATGAGACTGCTGGACAGCAGCCTCCTGAAAGGATTACAGCTCATTCTACTAGAGCTGTGTGTGACAAAACCAATCTCGCCACTGTACATTGGAGGGCCTGTTATGGAACATTCTTTGGGCTGGAGGTACATGGGCTTAAGGATACCCAGAGACTGCATGGAAATATGGAATTTTATATGCTGGACACCCCATGTACTTTCATACCTCTGTCTTATGTCTATGTCACCCTGTATCCATAAATACAGGATGGGTACAGGGTGTGAGTGTCCCTTGTGGGAGCAATTGTGACTCTATAAGCAAAGTGGGCATAAAAGACTTTATAGCTAATAAGAACTGTTCCTATATTCTGTAATAAGATGTATTCTATGTATGTTTAAGATCTGATTGTGTCTCAGGAGTCTGTCTGGGTAAACTGATTGTGTTTTGTGTGATTATGTTAACTAGACTGCCCAACATCAGATTGTCTGAGTAAACGTTCTTCCCTAGTTAATTAACTTAATATGTTAATCTGTTTTACCTGTGAATAGACAATTGTTTGATGCATTGTTCATATGTTTGCTTTACTGTTAAACCAATGCCCTTTGTAACCTGAAGCGAGGGTGTATAAATCTGTGTGCTGCCTTCAAATAAAGCAGATATTCTGTTTAAACCTGAAAAACTGGCTGGTTTGTGAATTGCTGATTCCCTATGCAGGACGTTGTTCCCTGGTATTAACCCTTGGTACACTGTTGGTACCGTAACATTGGTGGCAGCGACGGAATGAACCTTATCGCCCAGAAGAGCAACTACACAAGCCAGTAACCTCAGGAAGAGGGGGATTATTACAATACTGACTAAGATGGAAAAGAGAAAAGTAAATTTTGCAGCTTTTAAAAACTTCCTGGAAACAGAAGGAGAGATTGATGGGTACCTTGCGGATTTTGAGAGGCAATGTGCACTACACAAGGTACCCGCAGAGGACTGGGTCACGATATTATCTGGAAAATTATCCGGCCGGGCCAGAGAGGCTTTTCGGGCCATTCCAGATGAGGAAGTCAGGGATTATAATACTGTAAAAGAGGCTCTGCTCTCCAGGTATGCGGTTACACCGGAGGCATACCGGAGGCGGTTCAGAGACACTGTTAAATTAGCTGGAGATTCCTACCTTGAGTGGGCATGTAAGGTGCACCGCACAGCAGCTCACTGGATAGCGGGGTGCCAAGCCATATCTGGGGAAGAGGTGCTGCAGCTATTCCTGTTGGAACATTGCTTCGACAAATTACCCGCAGGAGTTCGAGAGTGGGTTCGGGACCGTAAACCCTCCACCCTGCAGGAAGCGGCTCGCTTGGCAGATGAGTATACGGATGCCCGCAAACTGGACATTGCTACCACTAAGCCCCCTGCTAGAGTGGAGTACAGACCCCCAGTCACCCCAGCAGCTGCCAGTTACCAAACCCCGGCGCACCGCTATACCACACGGCCTCCGGCCACGAACTACCCTCAGAGAGCCCTGTTCAATTCGCGGGGCTACTCACAACCTATTCGGTGCTTTAGATGTAAGCAACTAGGGCACAAAAGACCAGAGTGTCCCCTAAACGCAGCGAACCAAGCGCAGTCCTGGAGAAGACCCGCCGGCGGAATCCCACGTAATCCTCAGCCTGCGGCCCGCTACGTAGAGGCGCAAGAATGCTGGAGCATCCTACATGAGACAGACCTTGTGCAAGCTGCCCACCGGAATAACCGGCAACTGGTTAAAGTGAATGGGAAGAAGGTCAGTGGTCTACGGGATACTGGTGCTACCATGACCTTGCTTCAAAAGAACTTGGTGTCTGAGAAACAGTACACTGGAGACACTGTGGCTGTGAGGGTAGCAGGGGGCGATGTGTTCAGCCTACCTGTTGCCAGGGTACATTTGGATTGGGGAGTGGGCGCTAGACCTGTGAATGTGGGGGTCAAGAAGGACTTACCTGCTGATGTTCTTCTTGGAAATGACTTGGCCCCCCCTTGTTTCTGCCTACGCTCCTATGGGTCCCGCTGATGTTAACTCTGTGACTACCCGTGCCCAGATCCGTGCAGCAGAGACTGACCCACCTGCTGCTAAGCCCCAGGACGCTGAGCTCAGTAAACCTCTATCCGCTATTGATATGTGGAGGTCCCGTTACAATGCGCTGATGAAGGAGAAGAGGAGCGCAGAGGAAAAAGCACGTTTAGAACAGGAATCTCTGCTAGACAAGCTGCACCGACAGACTGCAGAAAACACCAGCTTGAGAGTGGAACATGAAACATTAAAGACAAACTTAGTGACACTGGAGGAGAAGCTGACGCTGGCTCATAGTGAGGTGCAGCAACTCAAGGGCACCCTATGTCAGTATGAAGGGATTGTGGATACCTATAAAGAGCAGGTACAGAAAACTCGTAAAGAAGCTGATGGGATTTTGAAGGACTGTTTGGCCCTGGTCTGGGCACTGAGGAATTTGAACCCTTGTTTGTATGGACAGGAATTCTCTCTCATAACGGGAATACAGATGGATTGTCCAGCAAACTGACATGCCTACCAGGCGCTCTGGTGGTATATGCCACAGTATATACCCTGGACAGCCGAGCATGACAAACCAGAGGGAGAGGAGTTTGATGGTCCTGTCCCCCAGCAACACGGCTGTTTAGCCAAAGGGGAGACGATTGGTCTCCCCCTCCAGCAGCACAGCTATGTATCCGAAGGGGAGACAGTCGGTCTTCCCCTCCAGCAACCAGGCTCCCACCAGGCTACTTCCATGGTAGTGCTGGCACCCGGGCAGAGTACAGCTGGTCTCTGCCCACCTCGCAACCCACCAATTCAGCGTACCAGTCCCCCACACAGCTGTGGTGAGGCACCTGGACATGGACAAGTTTTCCCCGTACTCAGGTGTAGTAACCATTTATTGTGGGTGGGCTGTACTACTAATTGTGTTTTATGGGTGGGTTGCTGGACTAACCAGGGCACTGACCGGCAGGAGGTCAGATACCCTGTTAGTCTGTTTGGAAAAGGGGAGAGATGTGACAAAACCAATCTCGCCACTGTACATTGGAGGGCCTGTTATGGAACATTCTTTGGGCTGGAGGTACATGGGCTTAAGGATACCCAGAGACTGCATGGAAATATGGAATTTTATATGCTGGACACCCCATGTACTTTCATACCTCTGTCTTATGTCTATGTCACCCTGTATCCATAAATACAGGATGGGTACAGGGTGTGAGTGCCCCTTGTGGGAGCAATTGTGACTCTATAAGCAAAGTGGGCATAAAAGACTTTATAGCTAATAAGAACTGTTCCTATATTCTGTAATAAGATGTATTCTATGTATGTTTAAGATCTGATTGTGTCTCAGGAGTCTGTCTGGGTAAACTGATTGTGTTTTGTGTGATTATGTTAACTAGACTGCCCAACATCAGATTGTCTGAGTAAACGTTCTTCCCTAGTTAATTAACTTAATATGTTAATCTGTTTTACCTGTGAATAGACAATTGTTTGATGCATTGTTCATATGTTTGCTTTACTGTTAAACCAATGCCCTTTGTAACCTGAAGCGAGGGTGTATAAATCTGTGTGCTGCCTTCAAATAAAGCAGATATTCTGTTTAAACCTGAAAAACTGGCTGGTTTGTGAATTGCTGATTCCCTATGCAGGACGTTGTTCCCTGGTATTAACCCTTGGTACACTGTTGGTACCGTAACACTGTGGCTTCCACCTGGGCCTTTAAAAATGAGGCCTCTGTTGAACAGATTTGCAAGGCTGCAACTTTGTCTTCCCTTCATACTTTTTCCAAATTTTACAAATTTGATACTTTTTCTTCTTCGGAGGCTGTTTTTGGGAGAAAGGTTCTACAGGCAGTGGTTCCTTCCGTTTAAGTTCCTGCCTTGTCCCTCCCATCATCCGTGTACTTTAACTTTGGTATTGGTATCACACAAGTAATGGATGATCCGTGGACTGGATACACTTAACAAGAGAAAACATAATTTATGCTTACCTGATAAATTTATTTCTCTTGTGGTGTATCCAGTCCACGGCCCGCCCTGTCCTTTTCAGGCAGGTCTAAATTTTAATTAAACTACAGTCACCACTGCACCCTCTGGTTTCTCCTTTTCTCGGCTTGTTTCGGTCGAATGACTGGATATGGCAGTGAGGGGAGGAGCTATATAGCAGCTCTGCTGTGGGTGATCCTCTTGCAACTTCCTGTTGGGAAGGAGAATATCCCACAAGTAATGGATGATCCGTGGACTGGATACACCACAAGAGAAATAAATTTATCAGGTAAGCATAAATTGTTTTTCCTGAAAAATAAAAGGGAAACATTGTCAAATATGTATAAATCTATTTGCAGCATTTATCTAAAATGTTCCTATTAATCATTGCTTTTTTAGGTCCACAAATATCATATATATGGATCCCAGCATTTATACATTCATTTTACAGATATTCATTCAGATATCCCATTACATCAGTTGTTCCTATAATTTTCATTTTCCATTAGCTTCCTGGAACACAGACATTTTATTAATTTTGGAATAACTTAAACATTTTATATCTACTAACGCAGTTATTCATTTAATTTACTTCAATCTGAATTTCAATATAGAAATGTAATACAGTCTAAGGTGTATATATATATATATATATATATATATATATATATATATATATATATATATATATATATATATATATATATATATATATATATTTATATATTAAATATTTTGTCTAAATACATATGTACATGTGTGTGTGTGTGTTTGTGTGTGTGTGTGTGTGTGTGTGTATATATATATATACATTTCTATGCTGTATTCTAACAATGGGTTTAAGAGTATAATTTAGAACATGTGTTTTAGCTGGTCAAATTTTCATTGCTTCAATTACACAGCAGGGACTAATTTGCATTGAAATGTGAATGGTTTCTTTCCCACAAAATATGTCACCTCTGCCAGACATCTAGACTACTTTGTGAGTAGTAGGACATTTTATCACACATTTCTAGGTAGTGACCATATGGTGGCTGTTTAAGTTAAGGAAACCAAATGTTTTATTGTCCTCACTTGGATGCATTTTATCTTTGCATACTGAATGGGGGAGGATTGAATATGGGTTTTAAGTCAAAGCATTTAATGTTTTATGAATGAATGAATCACTTGGTACTGATTAGCCAAATATATAATAATATATATATTAATCTTACATATACCTTGACATAAATCCCCCTTCAAATTTTAAAAAGATGTTGGACACATGTATTTAAATAGGCTTAAAGTCAACGTTATTCTGTGAGGATGTTGACCGTACACATCATAGACAGTCTTCTATGTAGAGAGTCCGTCATTTTTGAGCCTTCATGCTTATCAGCTAGGCATCTTTAAACTACAGTATGTCTTTTGTGTATTTGGGGATACGACACTTCATTTTCCCTCTATGACTTGTAGTTGGGACCTAGGATGGCACGCTCGCAAATGATTGATATGGACCCATTTATCTATGAAACTGTCATTTTTGGGGATCCTTATTTTATAGGCCACTGGAGATATTTTGTCAGTAATGACAAAAGGACCTTTCCACGATGGAAGAAATTTCTTCTCCCTAACATGATCTCTTCCAAAGTTATAAAGATAGACTTTATCATTTATTTCACATTCCTTTTTGGACGTCTTGAGATCATAATAGGTTTTAGTGGCAGTTGCGGCTTTCTCTAAGTTCCTTTGAGCAAATGCAAAGGCATATTGCAGGTGTTTTCTTAGGTTCTCCACATATTGATGTGTATTGGCAGCGTTTATTAAGTTTTGGTCTGATGTATGGTACAGTAGATGCTGAGGTAGAACCATTCTTCTACCAGTCATCAGTTCAAAAGGTGAAATCTTGGTAGCACTACTTGGAGTTGCTCTTAATGCCATAAAGACTAGAGGTAGTTTTACATCCCAGTCTTTACCCGTTTCACTCACAAACATTTTGAGGATTTTAACAATGGACTGGTTGTAACGCTCTACTCCACCACTTGAGGCAGCTCTATAAGCAATATGGAGCTTTCTTTTTACCCCTAGTATTTTCCACATTTTGGTCATCACTTTGCTAGTGAAGCGTGTTCCCCGATCTGATTCAATTCTTTGGGGCAAACCAAATCTGGAAAACACGTGGTTGATGAGCAATGCTGCGCATGTTTCAGCACTATTGTTAGGTGCACTGATGCACTCTACCCATTTAGTGAACAGGCATGTCACTGTTAACATGTATTTGTTACCTCTTGATGATCTTGTTACTGGACCAATAAAATCAATTTGTATATCTGACCATGACATTACCATCCCCCTTTTCTGCAATGGAGCTCTATGCGTTGTCGCAGTGTGTTGGAACTGTGGACAGATTAAACACCCTTGACAGTAGGTTTGAACATCTTTTAACATGTGTGGCCAAAAAGCGTAGTCACGCAATATTTCATACGTGAGTTTGGCACCCCGATGACCAGATGTGGGAGCATCATGGGCATGTTGAAGCATTAGACCTCTAAACTTGGTGGGTACTACCCATTGCTGTATGCCAGTTTTGGAGGTTCTAATTAACAAACCATCCTGTAACTTGAATTGTGATCTGGATTTCATTAAGATTCTAAGATCTTTTTTGCCAATACAATCATCTTTTGAGATGGGGTTGCTTTCAGGATCTTCTATGTGTTTATAGAAGATGCCTACAATGGGGTCTTCTTGTTGACTAGTTGATCAGGTCCTCACTAGGAGAATCCTGACTCCATTGCACCAGGTTAGGCTCACTCTGTTGTTTTGCCTGGTTTCTGGTAATGGCTTCTACCTGAATTGCACCCATTAAATGGTCAATATTAAGGAGTTCTCCAGTTAGGGCTCCTTGTTTGGCTAATGAATCCGCAAGATCATTGCCTTCCTTATCTGGACCTTGAACCCTGGAGTGACCCTTGGTCTTTTCCCAGTGTATGATTAAATCATTGGATACCACCAGATTATCAATCTCGCAGAACAACTTGCCATGCTTGACTGGTTTGTTATTACTTTTCTGCATTCCATTCCTTTTCCAAGTTGGCAGGTATTCAACAAAACTGTCACGCACATAATTTGAGTCAGTTATGATCACACATTCATGAATACCATGTTCAATAGCCATTTCAATGTTTTTTAGAACAGCAGTGAGTTCTGCAACTTGACTGGATCTTGGTCCAATATTGAAACTTATAGATATATTGGGGAATCAATTTGCCCAAGTTATACCAATGCCAGTGACTAGTCTGCGCTCATTATCAATAGTGGCATGGTAAGAACAACTATCAACATATACCCAAGGTAATGTTTGACAATGGTCCTCAGTGTATATTTTATATGGGGAAAGCAATTGTTCCTCCAGAAAATCATCTTCTGATAATTCCTCCCCAGGATCTTTAGCAGTACAGTCGTGGAGCTCAGCAAGCCCCTGTGCGACTGGATTCTTTTTATTCTGCTTGTAGCAAATTTCTAAGGGCCAGCCTTGTAAGGAAAGAGTCCACGCTGTTATGCGGCTATTAGACAAATTCATATCTCTTATTCTCTCCCTTTGCAAATATAGCAAAGGCTGGTGGGCCGTTTCTACAATAATTTTCTCGCCCTGTTTATAGCTGCGAAAATTTTGTAGAGCCCATACGGTAGATAAAAGGGCTTTTTCGCAATTGCTAAATTTTATTTCTACTGGGGATAGAGTTTTGCTTGCATAAGCAATGACTTTACTTAAATTATCATGCTTTTGGTATAAAACAGCACTCATGCTTATATCTGTTTAACCTGTTTCTAAGTATAAAGGTTTACCACCTTCAGGGTATGCTAAGCAAGGTGCTTGTGTGAGTTTTCTCTTCAGCTCTTTGATGGCTGCCTCTTGAGACTCACTCCAGTGCCATTTCACATCTTTCTTTAGCAGAAGTAGTAGTGGTTTAGCTAATTCTGCATAATTATCAATGAATTTGCGAGAATAATTCGTCATACCCAGGAATGATCTCAATTCCTTTAAGTTAGTTGGGTTTTTAGAATTTACTATAGCTTCCACCTTTTTCTTCTGAGGATTTAGCCCTTCAGAAGTAACTTCATGCCCCAAGAAGTTTACACGAGTGCGGCACCATTGAGCTTTTTGTAGGGATAATTTGACACCTGCCCTTTTAAGTTGGCTGAGGACGTGTTTAAGCTCTGCGATGTGTTTTTCAAAGTCTGTGCTTTCTCCAACATAGGTGTGTCCGGTCCACGGCGTCATCCTTACTTGTGGGATATTCTCTTCCCCAACAGGAAATGGCAAAGAGCCCAGCAAAGCTGGTCACATGATCCCTCCTAGGCTCCGCCTTCCCCAGTCATTATCTTTGCCGTTGCACAGGCAACATCTCCACGGAGATGGCTAAGAGTTTTTTGGTGTTTAAATGTAGTTTTTATTCTTCAATCAAGAGTTTGTTATTTTAAAATAGTGCTGGTATGTACTATTTACTCTGAAACAGAAAAGAGATGAAGATTTCTGTTTGTAAGAGGAAAATGATTTTAGCAACTTCTACCTCTCTCTCTTTTTGGCTTAAAAGCATCATCCGATTGGCTTATGAGACTGCCGGACGGCAGCCTCCTGAAAGAATCACAGCTCATTCCACTAGGGCTGTGGCTTCCACATGGGCCTTCAAGAACGAGGCTTCTGTTGATCAGATATGTAAGGCAGCGACTTGGTATTCACTGCACACTTTTACCAAATTTTACAAATTTGATACTTTTGCTTCTTCGGAGGCTATTTTTGGGAGAAAGGTTTTTCAAGCCGTGGTGCCTTCCATCTAGGTGACCTGATTTGCTCCCTCCCATCATCCGTGTCCTAAAGCTTTGGTATTGGTTCCCACAAGTAAGGATGACGCCGTGGACCGGACACACCTATGTTGGAGAAAACAGAATTTATGTTTACCTGATAAATTACTTTCTCCAACGGTGTGTCCGGTCCACGGCCCGCCCTGGTTTTTTAATCAGGTCTGATGAATTATTTTCTCTAACTACAGTCACCACGGTATCATATGATTTCTCCTATGCATATTCCTCCTTTACGTCGGTCGAATGACTGGGGAAGGCGGAGCCTAGGAGGGATCATGTGACCAGCTTTGCTGGGCTCTTTGCCATTTCCTGTTGGGGAAGAGAATATCCCACAAGTAAGGATGACGCCGTGGACCGGACACACCGTTGGAGAAAGTAATTTATCAGGTAAGCATAAATTCTGTTTTTGATTAAAACATCATCAACATAAGATAAGGTCCCCTTTTCCAGTGCATCAGGCATAGCCTTATGCATGAATACAGCAAATTCATGTCCAGAATTTATGTATCCAAAAGGAAGTCTCTGAAATGCATACTGGACCTTTTGGAATGAGAACGCCAGCTTATAATGGTCCTCCTCATGTACCTTTATGGTCCAATATCCCTGTGCACAATCAATGGCAGTGAATATTCTGGATCCCTGCATCTGCACTAGGCACTGGTCAATATATGGCACAGGCCAGCCAGACATGTACACTCGTTTGTTTAGCTGTCTTAAGTCAGCACACAAACGCCATTGTCCATTGGGCTTAAGAACACCTAGAATAGGATTGTTTTAAGAGCTGTGCACCTGTCGTATAATACCCATTTCTTCCAGGTTCCTTATGATTTCTGCAAGAGAATCATATGAGGCTAAAGGAAGTCTTTATTGTTTAACAAAAACAGGTGGTGCATTGGGATCTGTTTGTATTCTTGCAATGTGCAAGTCTGTAGTACCACAGTCATAAGAATCCCTAGCAAAAATATCCTTGTACTCCATCAGGAGTTCTTGCAGCTGTTGGCATTCATCATCGCTGGAGCAGCCATTAGCTAAGGATATTTGCTCTTTGACTATTTGCTGAAATCCTGGAAAGATTTCAGGCTGTCCTATTTCATAGGCTTCTTCCAATCTAGAGGTGAGGTCCCCTTGATTATAATTTACATTGCCCCCATGACTCTGGGTATTGGGGTATTCTTGCTGTTTGATCGGCTGATCAAACACTAGAGAGGCTTATTCAATTTTACAGATGCCTTCCTCTGAGCTGAAGGGATAAATAGACTGAATAGTAAATAGACCCTCTGGTATAGAGGCAAAATATTGTTCTATTAATTGTTCTTCAGTTAAGTATCCTTCAGGTATTAGCCCAATTACATTATTCTGGAATCCAAAAGTGTAATAACTTGATTCCAGCGCATATCCTATGGTAGTTCCCTTAGATAAGGTTATATCCTGTGGGGTCATGTTATGTACAATAGATTTTGAAGCAGAAGCAGGAGAACTAAGACGAAGATTCAGAGAGAGGGGTTATCCAGGCAGATGCCTGAAACGGGCATATCAAAGAGCTAAGGCTCTAGATAGACCTTCACTTTTGGATAATAAGAGAACAGAGATACAACAAGAAAATGTATTACAGATTTGTAGAATAATAGGGACCTATGATGACAAAAATCTGTGTATTAGAAACATTTTCCAAAGACACTGGCATATACTTCAAGAGGATGATCTGACAGAGATAATCTCTGAGAAACCAGTGATAACATACAGAAGGTCAAAAAACTTAAAAGACATTTTAATGGAGAGCCACTACTCAAAAGAACAAGCCAGAACTTGGCTGAGAGAAACGAAAGGCTTCCATAAATGTGGTAGATGCCAAGCATGTAAAAATATGGCCCCAACCAAGATCTTTACAAACCCAAACACAGATAAAAAATATGAAATTACAGATTTCCTGAACTGCAGATCAAAAAAGAGTAATCTATGTTGCAATGTGTAAATGCCCTAGGATCTATGTGGGTGAAACCTCTAGAGAACTACGCACCAGAGTCTTGGAGCACATAGGTGACATAAAATGGAACAGAAATGTACCTGTGGCACAACAAATGAATAATATACATCATGGACATAAATATGAAATGTTCTTTTTTGCAATTGAGCAAATAAAATCAAAAGGAAGAAGGGGTGATATTACAAGAATGTTACTACAGAAACAGGTGGATCTACGAATTACAATCCACTGCACAAAGAGGCCTTAATGAGGCAATATCATATAAGTGCTTCTTGTAAGAAATAGAAGGTGAATATCAATATCCAATATAATCTTTGCCTGATGAATTGCGGTAATTAGGAAATATTCTATCTAAAAGTAAATGGAATATATATATATATATATATATATATATATATATATATATATATATATATATATATATATATATATATATATATATACATACATTATAGTGCAGATAGTTTACATGGACAATACGTAACCATCCTTAAAGGGCCACTGTAAGTAAATATTTTCTATGCCTGTTACTAACTAACTACCCCAAATACGCTTTTTATCAATAGCATTTCATTACCATATCTCTACCGTATATCAGAAATCTTATCTGCAAATTTAATTGTTTTCCAAACCCACTCCGTGGGTATCCTTTGCTCTGTACCAATCCGTTTACAATACCTAGGTTTCAAAATTGCGCTTTAAACACAAAGTTATTGGTTTAAGTATTTTGAACACGCAGTGCTGAAAATAGTGGGAAGGATAACGTGACATCATCAGCGAATAAAAGATATAACTTTTAGAACGTTATGAAACTTCGTTTTGGAGAAAATATAGGTCAGTAGGTTTTAATTAATGTTTATTAACTTTAATATGTTAGTTGTTTAGCTTAAAAATTATAACAGAAAGTAATCCTTTAATGAAGGCACATATGACAATTATATCAGTTTTTTAACATAAAATCTGCTATAAAAAACTTTGATGAATTAAATATATATATATATATATGGGGGAAAATAATAATAAAAAGATAGTAATACCTTTACCCACCAAATAACCTATAACAATTCTCTTAAATCAAAATAATCTACTAAAATATTGAGTGGCAATATGCAAAGATGTCCTGCGAAATAGGACACTTATTATTATTTCTAAGGATTTATATTCTGTTTATTTCAGCACTCTCATTCCCCATTCATGTTTCTTAACATTACTGTTCACGCAAACATTTACTCCCAATTATGTGTTCTTTTTGGGTGTTTTTTTGTTGTTGTGTTTACTTAGGAAAGCAGCCCTATAAATAAGGGTCTGGTTATTCTAAAGGAAATCGGCAATAACCTCCAGCAGTGTTAACTATGTTAAGCACAAATATAACAACTATAATTACGAAAACTTGTTACTTCATAAATAATCACTTGTTGGCAAATGAAAGAGTAATCAGATACTCTCTAATATGATAAGAAGACTGTGCATAAATAAAATGACAAGCCAAAGCGGTGTTACACCTCCGCAAACTGCTTACTAAATAGCAAATGTGTTACTATGACAACTGGAGTGAATAAGAATCGTTGTCTAACGCTGGGCTGGCCCTATGCCCTGACGAAGTCACACTCTGAGTGACGGAAACGCGTCGGTGGGCATGGCCTCAGTGGACAGTGTGTCCGATACATACATACTCTAGCAATCGGAGTAGCGGTTTTTCAAATACCGCTGTTGAAACTTTTTGATGCCAATATATAAGTGATACCTGGTTGGGCGAATTCAGAGCGTGGTGACTCTGTTTATTCACACTCATATTGGCTTATTATATATAATACCACTCTGACTACCCCTTATCACGCTTATAGTTATACATATAGACAACTATTATGCTTGGAACCACATAGACATATGTTGAGCGATAAGTGTCTTATTTGATTAATATGAATGCTTTTGGTACGTTTGCTTGTATGTATGAATGTAACTAATAACATATAGGGATTCAGCTAGGAATCGGCTGACTTTGTTAAATCAAAGCAGTACGCAGGCAGGAGGACGCCCTTGAGCGCATAGCTTGTTTGCTTCTGTGTGGATACATTTCTGAAGAGTGGGCTTTTGATCCTGACTGATACATTGTATGCAGCTTTATCCCTACTTAAAGGAATACACACGCCCTCCGGGCCACTGGCCCCTTTTTTTAATATTAATAGTAGTAAGATGCTAGATAGTTTGATTGTTGAATAAAGAGCTTGGAAGTGCAAATTTCCATCTCTAAATACCTACTACAGCATCCCTCTACTATTGTGTCTGTTTTTTGTAGCCAGATGATAGATGGTTTGTTTGTCTGATATATGAGTTTGGAAGCATAAATTCCCATCTCAAAATACTCACCACTACATCTTCCTACTGTCTGTGTCCATTTGTGTAAATATATGTTAATAAAGTGTAATTGTTAATCCATTTTCTATTATGGCATATCTATGTAAGATATCATTGCCAATGTATATTTGATTATGGGGAGTATTTAGAACTAAAAACAGGTGCTTCACTGACTTATTACCTATAGTGACAGATAATAAGCACTTAGCTGTGATGTTATAGCTTTCAAACCTGTCATCCAGGCTTTGGACACAATGGTCTTGGGGAGAAAGATATTTAATCACTTTAGGTTCAGCTATCTGTGCTAATAAACCTTCGCTTATATAGCTAGCTTCCTGTTTTAAGTTCAATTTGGCATATTTTGTTCTACCAAGGTCATGTTCTTGTATAGGGATAAATAGATCCTCTTTAACTCTCTCAATTCCTGCAAGGTATTGAGCGTGCCCCCCCCTTAGGGATTTTATGATCCCCCTTGTGGAGAGATATGGTTAATACATTGCCGTCTAAGGAAATATTTGCTATCTTTCCAGGCAAAATTTTAAAAGTATTACCATCAGAGCCACTTAAAGGAGTCTGATCATCTATTTGTAAAATAGTGATTTCAGGTACTGAATTATTCCTGAAATGAATCTCCACAGCATCTGGCTTCTCTTCCACCACGTGACAGTTATGTCGGGTGCGAGATATACCGGATTACTCATTGTACTAATTGTCCGTTTTACTTGTGACCAAATTACATTATTTATGCAATCAATTATGGTGCTTAATCACTTCAGGCGATCACTACCAATAATTAAACGATCAGTTGGCAGATCCACTATAATGACAGGGTGTCTTATGACCCTGTCCCCCAGTTTAAATTTTAACCAGGCCGTACCGTAAACTTTTAGAGAGTCACCCCCAAGAGTCACCCTATTAGTGAACCATCAAATTCTTTTATTTTAGGTTTGTGGGGTGTTAGCTCGTTTAGCTGTGTGTAGTACCTGTGGGATAAAATAGTTGCCTGAGACCCAGTATCAATTAATCCCATGATAGGGTTGGAGACTCAATCTTGCAGCTCAGCTAATACATAATATCTCCCTGCAGTTTCTATCATTTCATACATAAAATTGGCATTATCATACATCTGTGGGCTTCGCCACGTGTTACCTGAATCCATCGTGTTACCCAATGCAGAAGAAACTTCATACCTTCCGGTCTCCTCTATGCCAGGTTCGACTGGGTTCTTGTGTACTGCATCTGTGGAAACAAGGTTAAGAGAATACTGCAAAGGAAGATATTTGTTAATGCTTTCTGGCCGAGGTTGCTCGTCATCACAGCTAAATCGTCCGTTTCCGGTCTGTGGGGAGAGAATATGATTAGTACCATTATTGAAATTTATCATTTTATTTTGTATATCTCTCCCCTCCCTTTCAGGGGATACTGCAGTATTTATGACTGTGCCTGTGGCCCACTGCTGTCCACTGGCTGTACCCCTAAAAAAGGATTGTTAGGTTGCTGAGCCGTAAATGCTTGACTCATATTAGCGACTTGTTTGCTCAACCGAATTAGCTGGGTACTAAGCTGATCTACTTGATCGTACAAGTTACCTCTACCCCTGGGCCTATCCCTTGATGCCCCATAGTAGCGATTCCTGGGCCCTTGGGTCCCCTCAGAATCAGGGCCGCTGTTTCTATCCTGGCGTGGTTGCCCCTGGGGTTCAACTTGTTCAGCGTTAGTATTTTGGGGAGCACTATTTACTTGGGGTGTCTGGTTACCCTGAGAGTATTTTTGCCACTTATTCTATCTACCCTTGCGGGGATACCAATTATTTTGTGGGTATTCTCTTTGGGAGTAATTATTTACCGGAGTATGTCCCCCACTTTGAGTATAGCCTCTCTGCACCTCAGTACTTGATGGGGAGGGGTAGAGTTAAACCATTGTGGGGATGGCATGTTTCCACGGGCTACCTCCGCATAGGTTTTCTTTTTAGACTCCAAATTGAGGGGGCTAGGTGACACCCTAGTTTCAGTCACTACTTTAGGATTGGGCTTTCTCTCCCTTTTATCCACCTGTTCACCGGACTGCTGAATAGAGTATAACTTTGTACTCTCTTTGATCAGTCATTCCAATGAGCAGTTCTCATCAAAATCTCTAGCTAAATTAATTTTGATGGGTGTGGGCAGTGCTTCAAAAAATTAAATTCACAAATTCTGAGCATTCAAATATGGGATTATCTTCAGCCTTACTGTACGCACTTTTCAGTATAGAAATAAATTCTATGGGGCTTTGGTTTGCACTACATTTTAAACCATATACCGCTATTTTTGCTGCAGTTTTAGTGCAATGTTGCCCAAATTCCTTTCTGCACTTTTGCTTTGTCTAATCCCAGGAATGAATATTCATATCCTTTAGTGGTCAATTATGGAAGTGGCCCCCCTTTTGGAAAATGGGCGTACTGCATTATTTAGGAATTTAATTATTGTAGGGGTGTCATACACTTTATTTAGTACATTACTGGATTTCATTTGGAACTTATTGTTTGTGTTAGGGTGCCTTTCATCTGTCCTATCTTTACTATGCTGAAATCTTACCCGTGTATTTTTATATGGGCTGTCTGAGAAGCTAGCCCCCCTTTCTGACCCGCTATAGTAACTGACCTCTTCCTCTGAGACGTAATAATCATCTTGTCCTCCAGAGTTAGGTAATTGCCTAGGGGAAAAAGTTATCTCTGGGACTGAATTAGGGCTATAATTTGGGTACTTTTGTCTATCCTCCCGCCTGGTATCTGGAAACTCATTTCTGTCCCAGTCCTTAATTGAGTTTAACATTTCAGCATTAGTGTTATTGCTTAAAGGTTCCTTATTACTGCTGATTTGTCTCTTTAATTTATTTATTTCTTGTTCATATCCTTTTTCAGCCTCACGATATCTAGCTTTTAAAGTTTTATTTTCATTTTGGCATTTTTCATATTCTTCTTCTAAAGCTTTAAATTCAGCCACTAATTTCTGATTATATTTATTTAAGTCAGATTTTTTTTATTAGCTTCTAGAACCTCTAAAGGCTTCTTCAAATTCTCGTAATGAATCATTTTCAACCCTTAGCTGTCCTAATTGTCTGTCTTGTCCTGCCATTTGGCTAGACATCTCATAGCTCAAATACATTAGGATCGCCCAAGTTTTGAAAATCAATTCATCACGCCCTCTAAATTCCGTGCATTTATTAAGTTGCAGTAAAATTTGGTATAATTCCCCATCTTCAAACCACATATCTCTAACTAAATCTTTGGCCTTAGCTTTACACCCCTTAATATACATGGAGACATCGTCCCCAATATCAAGTCTAGTCATGAGGGGGTTCATGGCTTCTAATTTGAGAGTTTTTGCCTGAACCATTTCACGGATAGAGGATCTTGGGGAGGGCACAATTTCATCATGTACAGAAACGCTAGCATTACTTTTGGCTGAAGACATCGTTATTTTAGTGTTGTACTTGATAAGATAAAAACACTAATATAATTTTGACCAATAAGAGAGAGAAAAAAATATATATATTTTCAAAAAAATATTAATATTAATTTTGAAATACGAAAAAAATTTGTTATTAATTTTGAAATATGAAAAATTTATAATAAATTTTTATCAATTTTTCAAAAATTAATTTTTAATATTTCAAGATATCAATATTAACTCTGAAATATTTAATCACAACAAAAAAAATAATAATAATTTTTTTTTTTTTCTGTAGATTAATGTTTTTTTCAATAATAATTTCTATTTATTACAAATATATTATATCAATGTGATAAATATTAATAATATCTCATGCAATAACTCCAAATAATATGTCAGTATATGGCTGGGTTATAACACAATATATTTAATAATTATCCTTTAAATTAAACCCTTAATCAATATGCATATACTAGAAACCATCAAATTAATATAAAGCCCTGAATTCTTTTTTTATTAGTTGATATTTATAGACATACTGAAATATATTTGTAAGAACCAGAATATGAGTCAAACTATATAGTGTTTAAACTGTTGCAATACTCTTTACAAGGCAAACCAAATTGTAACTTTTTAACTAGCCTTATTCATAATAGGATTTCATTCAATTAACACAATGAGATTCCAAGACATTTAGCTACTAACATTCAAGCAATACACTCAGCTATTTAGCCACAATTTATCCTATATAATTCCAATTTAGAACATCAGAAATTGTATATATTATTTGCACCAATAACCAACTCTATGCCAATTTATCTAACAGAAATAAATTCTTAGTTATCTCCAATTAAGACAATTCTAGAATATATATATGTGAATTTTCAAGGATAAATTGCTTAGCACTGCTTAGAGTCTTGACTGTCTCCCACGCAACCAGTTATCAGTCAGTTTAGCAAAAATCAGCATCAGTCCCCTTCTCATCCTGCATTCCAGCTTATATTGTTTAATCATAGGTGAGAAAAATGGGCGGCCCTTTGAAAACCTTGTCCCTTCTTATTTGTTCATTTCGGAAATGTATCTTTTTAACAGTCAAATCTTTTGGCTGTAATACCGGATTTTGGCCATCGGGGGGCAACATGACAAACAGATTAATTTAACCATTTCTAGACAGTAAAAATATTTATTTAAATATATATTATATATTCATAAATATATATTCAAAATGCCATAATTTATTTACATTAATAAGTTACATGTTCACATGTACTGGACTATGTCACATTATTTATTCTGATTATTCTAATACCAAACACATTATCACCTAGATTTAGAGTTAGCCATCCAAACCAGCGTTAGGGGGTCCTAATGCTGGTTTTTACCACCCGCTGGTATTTAGAGTCAGTCATGAAAGGGTCTAACGCTCACTTTCCAGCCGCAACTTTTCCATACCGCAGATCCCCCTATGCCAATTGCGTATCCTATCTTTTCAATGGGATCTTTCTAACGCCGGTATTTAGAGTCTTGAAGTGAGCGTTATAAATCTAACGACAAGACTCCAGCCGCAGAGAAAAGCCAGGAGTTAAGAGCTTTCTGGGCTAACGCCGGTTCATAAAGCTCTTAACTACTGTGCTCTAAAGTACACTAACGCCCATAAACTACCTATGCACCCCTAAACCGAGGTCCCCCCACATCGCCGCCACTCTATTAATTTTTTTTAACCCCTAATCTGCCGACCGCACACCGCCGCCACCTACTTTATCCCTATGTACCCCTAATCTGCTGCCCCTAACATCGCCGACCCCTACATAATATTTATTAACCCCCTAATCTGCCCCCCAACGTCGCCGCTACCTACCTACAATTATTAACCCCTAATCTGCTGACCGGACCTCACCGCTACTATAATAAATGTATTAACCCCTAATCCGCCTCACTCCCGCCTCAAAAACCCTATAATAAATAGTATTAACCCCTAATCTGCCCTCCCTAACATCGCCGACACCTAACTTCAAGTATTAACCCCTAATCTGCCGACTGGACCTCGCCGCTACTCTAATAAATGTATTAACCCCTACAGATAAGTCTAACCCTAACACCCCCCTAAATTAAATATAATTTTATTCTAACGAAATAAAATAATTCTTATTAAATAAATTATTCCTATTTAAAGCTAAATACTTACCTGTAAAATAAACCCTAATATAGCTACAATATAAATAATAATTATATTGTAGCTATTTTAGGATTTATATTTATTTTACAGGCAACTTTGTATTTATTTTAACCAGGTACAATAGCTATTAAATAGTTAATAACTATTTAATAGTTACCTACTTAAAATAATTACAAAATTACATGTAAAATAAATCCTAACCTAAGTTACAATTAAACCTAACGCTACACTATCAATAAATTAATTAAATAAATTATCTACAATTATCTACAATTAAATCAACTAAACTAAATTACAAAAAAAAACCACTAAATTACAAAAAAAATAAAATGAATAAATTACAAAAAATAAAAAAAGATTACAAGAATTTTAAACTAATTACACCTACTCTAAGCCCCCTAAAAAAATAACAAAGCCCTCCAAAATAAAAAAAATGCCCTACCCTATTCTAAAATAAAAAGAAAACAGCTCTTTTGCCTTACCAGCCCTTAAAAGGGCCTTTTGCGGAGCATGCCCCAAGGTAAGCAGGTCTTTTGCCTGTAAAAAAAAAAAACATACAATACCCCCCCCCAAGATTACAACCCACCACACACATACCCCTAATCTAACCCAAACCCCCCTTAAATAAACCTAACACTAAGCCCCTGAAGATCTCCCTACCTTGTCTTCACCACGCCGGGTATCACCGATCCGTCCAGAAGAGGGTCCGAAGTCTTCATCCTATCCAGCAAGAAGAGCTCCTCCAGAGGGTCCAAAGTCTTCCTCCTATCCGGGCAGAAGAGGACATCCGGACCGGCAGACATCTTCATCCAAGCGGCATCTTCTATCTTCTTCCATCCGGCGCGGAGCGGGACCATCTTCAAGCAGCCGATGCGGAGCCATCCTTCTTCACCGACGGACTAACGACGAATGAAGGTTCCTTTAAGGGACGTCATCCAAGATGATTGGATCAGCCAATCGGATTGAACTTGAATCTGATTGGCTGATTCAATCAGCCAATCAGATTTTTCCTACCTTAATTCCGATTGGCTGATAGAATCCTATCAGCCAATCGGAATTCGAGGGACGCCATCTTGGATGACGTCCCTTTAAGGAACCTTAATTCGTCGTTAGTCCGTCGGTGAAGAAGGATGGCTCCGCGTCGGCTGATAATTGTAGATAGTTTATTTAATTAATTTATTGATAGTGTAGTGTTAGGTTTAATTGTAACTTAGGTTAGGATTTATTTTACATGTAATTTTGTAATTATTTTAACTAGATAACTATTAAATAGTTATTAACTATTTAATAGCTATTGTACCTGGTTAAAATAAATACAAAGTTGCCTGTAAAATAAATATATATTATATTGTAGCTATATTAGGGTTTATTTTACAGGTAAGTATTTAGCTTTAAATAGGAATAATTTATTTAATAAGAATTATTTTATTTCGTTAGAATAAAATGATATTTAACTTAGGGGGGTGTTAGGGTTAGGGTTAGACTTATCTTTAGGGGTTAATACATTTATTAGAGTAGCGGCGAGGTCCGGTCGGCAGATTAGGGGTTAATACTTGAAGTTAGGTGTCGGCGATGTTAGGGAGGGCAGATTAGGGGTTAATAATATTTATTATAGGGTTTTTGAGGCGGATTAGGGGTTAATAACTTTATTATAGTAGCGGTGAGGTTCGGTCGGCAGATTAGGGGTTAATAATTGTAGGTAGGTGGCGGCGAAGTTGGTGGGGCAGATTAGGGGTTATTAAATATAATGTAGGGGTCGGCAGTGTTAGGGGCAGCAGATTAGGGGAACATAGGGATAACGTAGGTTGCGGCAGTGTACGGAGCGGCAGATTAGGGGTTAAAAATAATATGCAAGGGTCAGCGATAGCGGGGTCGGCAGATTAGGGGTTAATAAGTGTAAGGTTAGGGGTTTTTAGACTCGGGGTTCATGTTAGGGTGTTAGGTGCAGACATATGGTTAGGGTTAGGAAACAATGGGGCTGCGTTAGGAGCTGAACGCTGCTTTTTTGCAGCCCAAACTGCCCCATTGTTTCCTATGGGGGAATCGCGCACGAGCACGTTTTTGAAGCTGGCCGCGTCCGTAAGCACCGCTGATATTGAGAGTTGCAGTGGCGGTAAATATGCCTGTATGCTCCCTTTTTGGAGCCTAACGCAGCCCTTCTGTGAACTCTAAATACCAGCGGTATTTAAAAGGTGCGGGGGGAAAAAAGCATGCGTAGCTAACGCACCCCTTTGGCTGCAGAACTCTAAATCTAGCCGAATGTTTTTAACATTATATTATATCAAAGTAATTTATACTGCTAACTGATTAGCTTAAAATCCATTTAAAATGTCACCAGGTCATTTCCCCACATTTCTATACAAACACAGCATATTTTATATTCAGTACTGCACTGCATCCCAACATGAATGTAATATATTTCATATTTCTAATAAATCCTGAATGCATGAATCTTGTCTATGCAG
The DNA here is from genome assembly GCF_027579735.1 of Bombina bombina. Lineage (NCBI taxonomy): Eukaryota > Metazoa > Chordata > Amphibia > Anura > Bombinatoridae > Bombina > Bombina bombina. The sequence goes on from NC_069499.1 coordinate 1,023,696, forward strand.
ATCTGAAATAAAAATAATAGTGTGATTAATTGTTATGTAAAAATATAAAATATCCACATGTCTGTTTTTATGGCTAAAGATATCTTGTTTTCCTGAAAAATAAAAGGGAAACATTGTCAAATATGTATAAATCTATTTGCAGCATTTATCTAAAATGTTCCTATTAATCATTGCTTTTTTGGTCCACAAATATCATTTTGATATGAAACCCAGCATTTATACATTCATTTTACAGATATTCATTCAGATATCCCATGTATGTATATATATATATATATATATATATATATATATATATATATATATATATATATATATATATATATATATATATATATATATATATATATATATATATATATATATATATATATATATATATATATATGTATCCATTTCTATGCTGTATTTTAACAATGGGTTTAAGAGTATAATTTAGAACGTGTTTTTAGCTGGTCAAATTTTCATTGCTTCAATTACACAGCAGGGACTAATTTGCATTGAAATGTCAATGGTTTCTTTCCCACAAAATATGCCACATCTGCCAGACATCTAGGCTACTTTGTGAGGAGTAGGACATTTTTTTATTTTTTTTTTTATTTATTTTTTTTCCTTCAACACAACAGGATGCATGGATATGGCAAAGTCGAGATTGTAAGCACTCTAAAGTCACGAATGTCAATTTATAGGGACAAACAGCGTTCCATCCCATAACCGTCGGGTCTGAGGTTTAAGGGGGGGGAGTTGAGTCAGGGGTTCTCCTAAATGTCAGCCGCTCTGGAATCAATCCGGGATGTAACCCAACTGCTAGCGTGAATTGAAAGCACACGCTAGCACACTGAGAAATATCCAGGACGTGACCCACTCAGGAAGCAGATTAGAAGATAACAAAAATGAATATTGTTCCAGAATGCAGGAAAGCCACAAAGGTTAAAATGTCCCTTTAAGTAGTACAAAGAACAAAAAGGAAATGCTCTTACTTGAAGCTTCTGAAAAAGGTCCTCTTTAGCAGGCTTGTAAAACAAAGGAAAAGTTCTCTTTTGCAGCTTGTAAAAGTATAATGTCCCTTTAAGCAGGTTTATAACAAACAGAAAGGCAAAGTTCTCTTTTGCAGCTTGTAAAAGTAAATGTCCCTTTTAAGCAGGTGTATAACAAACAGAAAGGCAAAGTTCTCTTTTGCAGCTTGTAAAAGTAAATGTCCCTTTTAAGCAGGTGTATAACAAACAGAAAGGCAAAGTTCTCTTTTGCAGCTTGTAAAAGTAAATGTCCCTTTTAAGCAGGTGTATAACAAACAGAAAGGCAAAGTTCTCTTTTGCAGCTTGTAAAAGTAAAATGTCCCTTTAAGCAGGTCTTGTTTAACAAAGAATAGGTTTAAAGGTAAAGGCCAAAGCAAGGTCAGGCAGGCAGAAGTCGGCATCAGAATATCAGCAAAAGGTATAGGCAAAAGCAAGGTCAGGCAAGCAGAAGTCGGCATCCAAGTATCAGCAAAAGGGTAATAGCTACAGGCAAGGTCAGGCAGGCAGAAGTCAATGTCCAAATATCAGCAAGTAGGGATAAGGCAAAAGGCTTGGTCAGGCAGGCAGAAGTCGGTACACAGAAGAACAAAACTGATATGGTACTCACAATCCAGGGAAACAAACAAACGGGCCCAGATTCAGATCTCCCGCCGAGATTTAAAGGGCAGGAGCGTAACCGTCATCAGAGGGGTGAGAGAGAAAGCGTCATGTTGCTAAGCAACATGACGTCAGAGACACAGAGGAGTTCCGGGAGCCGCGGCGACACGGCGATGAACGGAAGCGCTCATGACAGCACCCCCTCCTCAAGGACCCCTCCGGGGGACAGGACCAGGTCTATCAGGATGAGTCTTGTGGAAGGTCTTGACCAATATAGGAGCATTTACTTGATGAGCAGGTTCCCAAGAACGTTCCGTGACTGGATAACCCTTCCAATGAATGAGATAATACAATTTCTTGCCCCGCAATTTGGAATCTAGAATATGGCTGATCTCAAACTCAGGATGTCCATGCACCAATAACGGTGGAGGTTTAGAAAAAGGCTTAGAATACCTGTTAATCATCACAGGTTTTAAAAGAGAAACATGGAATACCGGATGGACCTTGAGAGACTTGGGTAAAGCTACCCGATAAGCAGTGGAACATACCTGACCCAGTATTCGGAAAGGACCCACATATCGTGGTCCCAATTTGTTAGAAGGTTGTTTCAGGCGAAGAAATCGAGAGGAAATCCAAACTTTATCACCAGGGCGATATTTGGGAGCCTTTTTCCGTCGAAGATCCGAAAAGAACTTGTAACGTCTAGAAGTTACAGAAAGAATACAATGTATCTTCTGCCAATGTCGAGTTAATCTTCGGGCTGTAAGATCAGAAGCAGGATTCACTGTGGAGGAAGTATGCAAAGGGAATGTCCTAGGCTGATATCCGTAAGCTGCATGAAAAGGAGAAGTCTGAAGGGAGGAATTGTACCGGGCATTATGGGCCAATTCAGCCAAAGGAAGGTAAGAAGTCCAGTTAGAATGATAATGATCCACATAATGTCTAAGATATGTTTCAAGACACTGGTTTACTCTTTCAGTCTGACCATTCGATTGTGGGTGGTGAGAAGTAGAGAGAGATATAGTAGTACCAAAATGTTTACAAAGTGACCTCCAAAATCGAGAAACGAATTGTACCCCTCTATCTGAAACAATATCTAGAGGAAATCCATGGATTCTTACAATATGTAGAATAAAAAGTTCAGAGAGTCTTTTGGCAGATGGTAATCCTGGCAAGGGTACAAAATGAGCCGTCTTAGTGAACCTGTCGACCACCACCCAGATAGTATTGTTCCCAGTGGACAAGGGAAGATCGGTAATAAAGTCCATGGATACATGAGTCCAAGGCTGGTGAGGTATAGGCAATGGTTGGAGTAATCCTGAAGGAAGTTGGCGTGGAGTTTTGTTCATGGCACATTGTGTGCATACTGAGACGTAATCCTTCACATCTTGAGAGAGTGTAGGCCACCAGACATGTTGTTTGAGGTTTCGAGTGGTAATACTGATGCCAGGATGTCCAGAAAGGGGACTATCATGAGCCCAAAATAAAATCTTGGAACGAAGGCGTTCAGGAACAAAGAGTAAACCATTGGGAGGTTTACAGGACAAAGGAAGATGCTCTTGAGCGGACTGTAATTCTTGTAACCAAGAAGTTGTTAACTGGGCAATGACTTCATGAGGTTGGAGAATGGTACCAGACTCAGGAACTGGGGTATCTTGAAATTGTCTGGAAAGTGCGTCTGCTTTAATATTTTTTGAACCAGGTATGTAAGACAAATTATAGTGAAACCGAGAGAAGAATAAGGACCAGCGTGCTTGCCTGGAATTTAGTCGTTTGGCTGTTTGGAGATACAGAAGGTTCTTATGATCAGTAAGTATAGTAAATGGCAAAGAAGTACCTTCCAGCCAATGTCTCCATTCATCCAATGCCATCTTGATGGCAAGCAACTCTTTATTCCCTACGTCATAGTTAAATTCGGAAGGAGTGAATTTTTTAGAGAAAAAAGCAACAGGATGAATCCTTCCAGTCTCTGGTATTCGTTGAGACAGAACCGCTCCAGCAGCAACAGAGGAAGCATCCACCTCCAGAATAAATTGAAACTCAGGATTTGGATGACGAAGGATAGGAGCTGAGGAAAAAGCTTCTTTGAGAGATTCAAAAGCTTCTATAGCCTCAGACGGCCATACTTTACAGTTTTGTCCTTTTCTTGTGAGAGAAGTAAGAGGAGAAGTAATAGTAGCAAAATTCTTGATGAACTTTCTGTAATAATTGGCGAAGCCTAGGAAACGTTGTAAAGCCTTCAAAGAATCAGGTCTAGGCCAATCCAAAATGGCAGAAAGTTTAGTAGGGTCCATTTCGAATCCAGATGCCGATATTACATAACCCAGAAAGGGTATGGATTTTTGATGGAAAGAACATTTCTCCAGTTTAGCAAACAGATGGAATTCTCTTAGACGTTGAAGTACTTTCTTGACGTGGTGCACATGATCTTGGTGGTTCTGAGAAAAAATTAAGATGTCGTCCAGGTATATGATAACAAAAATATTCAAAAAATCACGAAAGATCTCATTTACAAAATGCTGGAAAACCGCCGGAGCATTGCATAGCCCGAAGGGCATGACCAAATATTCATAATGCCCAAATCGAGTGTTAAAGGCAGTCTTCCACTCATCTCCTTTGCGTATACGGATCAAGTTGTATGCACCACGTAGGTCGAGTTTGGTGAAAATGGTGGCTCCCTGAAGATAAGTAAAAAGTTCAGGAATAAGGGGCAGAGGATAACTGTTCTTGATGGTAATCTGATTCAATCCACGATAATCAATACAGGGTCTTAATCCGCCATCCTTTTTTCCCACAAAAAAGAAACCAGCCCCTACAGGGGAAGAGGAGGGTCGAATAAATCCTCTAGCCAGATTGTCTTTTATATATTCTTCCAGAGCCATGTTTTCTGGTTTAGAAAGTGGATATGTCTTGCCTCGAGGATAGGCAGCCCCAGGAAGGAGGTCAATGGGACAATCAAAAGGGCGATGAGGAGGAAGACGTTCCGCTTCTTTTTTGGAGAAGACATCCACAAAGTCATGGTAATGCATAGGTAAGGATTCCGGAGTTTCAACTGTGAGAGCAATAGTGAGTGGTAACTTAGTAATCTTTTGAAGACATTTAGTCTGGCATGTAGATCCCCAGGAAGTGAGTTCACCGAAAGTCCAAGAAAAAATGGGATTGTGAATCTGGAGCCAGGGTAATCCCAAGATAATGGGAAATTGCGGAGTGGGAATGACATCGAAACAAATTGTCTCAGAATGAAGTATTCCTACGGTGAGGATTAAGGGTTGAGTAGAAAACTGAATGTATCCAGAACCCAAAGGATCTCCACTGACCGTAGAGACTGAAATGGAATACTCCTTCTTTAGTAAGGGTATTGAATGAGTAGAAACAAATGTAGAGTCAATGAACACACCTCCAGCACCAGAATCAATTAGAGCTTGGGTATAGATCTTCTTATGTCCAATTAGAAGAGTTACTGGAACAAAGAGTTTCTTGTATAGGGAATGACCACTATTTTGGCTTAACTCAGTTCCCTGGACTAGAGTTAAGCCCTGGCTTTTACTGGCCTAGTAGGACAATCCCTTAATAAATGTCCTTTAAGGCCACAGTACAGACATAAGCCAAGAGTCCGTCTTCTTAAGCGTTCAGTCTCAGTTAATTTTATACTTCCTACTTCCATGGGTTCAGCCTGATCAGTAGTAGGAGAGGCTGGAGTGACTGGATTAGAAAAACGAGGAGCTAAACGAAAAGGAGTTCGAGTGGAAGTCCTCTGTGTTCTATCCTTTTCTTGTTGGCGTTCACGAAACCTGGCGTCGAGACTGATACAGAGATTTATTAAGGCTTCTAAGGACTCTGGAAGTTCACGATACACCAATTCATCCTTGAGACGCTCAGAAAGTCCTTTACGGAAAGCGGCTCTGAGTGCTCCCTGATTCCAAGTGGTTTCAGAGGCAAGGGTGCGGAACTCAATTGCATATTGAGAGACTGGTTGATTTCCTTGACGTAAATCCAGGAGAGTTGCTTCAGCAGCGGATGACCTTCCAGGTTTATCGAATACGTTTGAGAATGTAGATAGAAATGTATCAACATCCAACAGTATAGGATCATTCTTTTCTAGCAAAGGTGACACCCAAGCCAAGGCTTTTCCTTTCATTAAGGAAATAAGAAACGTGATTCTAGAAGAGGCAGTAGCAAAGAGAGTAGGGCTATTTCGGAAATGAAGACGGCATTGATTCAAAAAGCCTCTACATTCTTCAGGATTCCCATCATATTTATCCGGAAGAGGAATCCTGGGACTTAGTTGTACCTGAGACTGATTGTTAGGAATCGGAGGAGGTAATGCCTCAATCGGATTTGGATTGGGATTAGGATTGGGAGGTGCGGTAGCAACCAAATTTTGTAATAGAGCAGTAATTTGATCAAGTTTAGTGTCCAGAGACTGCAAGTGAGTGGCATGAGAACCCAAGAGCTGTCCCTGGTGAGCCACGGCCATAGATAATTCAGTGGGGTCCATTTTTATGGCCCGTTTGTAATGTCAGCCGCTCTGGAATCAATCCGGGATGTAACCCAACTGCTAGCGTGAATTGAAAGCACACGCTAGCACACTGAGAAATATCCAGGACGTGACCCACTCAGGAAGCAGATTAGAAGATAACAAAAATGAATATTGTTCCAGAATGCAGGAAAGCCACAAAGGTTAAAATGTCCCTTTAAGTAGTACAAAGAACAAAAAGGAAATGCTCTTACTTGAAGCTTCTGAAAAAGGTCCTCTTTAGCAGGCTTGTAAAACAAAGGAAAAGTTCTCTTTTGCAGCTTGTAAAAGTATAATGTCCCTTTAAGCAGGTTTATAACAAACAGAAAGGCAAAGTTCTCTTTTGCAGCTTGTAAAAGTAAATGTCCCTTTTAAGCAGGTGTATAACAAACAGAAAGGCAAAGTTCTCTTTTGCAGCTTGTAAAAGTAAATGTCCCTTTTAAGCAGGTGTATAACAAACAGAAAGGCAAAGTTCTCTTTTGCAGCTTGTAAAAGTAAATGTCCCTTTTAAGCAGGTGTATAACAAACAGAAAGGCAAAGTTCTCTTTTGCAGCTTGTAAAAGTAAAATGTCCCTTTAAGCAGGTCTTGTTTAACAAAGAATAGGTTTAAAGGTAAAGGCCAAAGCAAGGTCAGGCAGGCAGAAGTCGGCATCAAAATATCAGCAAAAGGTATAGGCAAAAGCAAGGTCAGGCAAGCAGAAGTCGGCATCCAAGTATCAGCAAAAGGGTAATAGCTACAGGCAAGGTCAGGCAGGCAGAAGTCAATGTCCAAATATCAGCAAGTAGGGATAAGGCAAAAGGCTTGGTCAGGCAGGCAGAAGTCGGTACACAGAAGAACAAAACTGATATGGTACTCACAATCCAGGGAAACAAACAAACGGGCCCAGATTCAGATCTCCCGCCGAGATTTAAAGGGCAGGAGCGTAACCGTCATCAGAGGGGTGAGAGAGAAAGCGTCATGTTGCTAAGCAACATGACGTCAGAGACACAGAGGAGTTCCGGGAGCCGCGGCGACACGGCGATGAACGGAAGCGCTCATGACACTAAATTTGTCTGATATGTAAGAGTCCCATAAGATTTTGATTTCTAAATACACTTCTTTATGCCTGATTCTCATATAATGGTATTCCTCTAGATCTATAACAGTTTGGCATTGGTCTATCCATTGCGCCAAGGAAGGGGTTGTAGTTACCAGTGCTATTAATTAGAATATGTAGTAACTTAGTTTGAACGGATGTAAGTTTTTTAGGGGTAAGGTTAAAAATCCATAGAAGCGGGTTTTCTGTAATCTTGGGGCCTAGAATAGTGGTTGATTCCTTAATTACTTTTGTCCAGAAGGAGGCGATCGTCGGGCATTGCCACCAAATGTGTGACATTGTTCCTATCTGGGAGTGACATCTCCAGCATTGGTTGCTAATTTTACTAAATAGTTTATGGCATCTGGCTGGGGTAAGGTACCATCTATGCAGTTTTATGTTCATTTCGAGCATTCTACTAGAGATGGAGGTCTTGGTAAGATTGGCAAATATCTGTTTGACTTCTGAAGGGGTAACCTCCAGCTCAAGTTCGCTTTCCCATCTATCCATATAGTAAGGGGATTGACCCAGTGATTGATTCTGTAACAGGGCGTACATATATGATAAAGTGTGATTTATTGGGGCATGTTTACTGCAAAAAGATTCAAATTGGGTAAATGGTCTCATTATGTTTTTCCTGTCTGGATGATTAAAAATTTGAGGAGTAGGACATTTTATCACACATTTCCAGGTAGTGACCATATGGTGGCTGTTTAAGTTAAGTAAACCAAATGTTTTATTTTTCTCACTTGGATGCATTTTAACTTTGCATACTGAATGGGGGAGGATTGAATATGGGTTTTAAGTCAAAGCATTTAATGTTTTAAGAATAAATGAATCATTTGGTACTGATTAGCCAAATATATAATAATATATATATTAATCTTACATATACCTTGACAAGATGCTCCTGAAAACATCAGGTAATTACAATGTGCACATTTTAATTAGAGATTTATGTTACAGGTTGGAGTAAATGTGCCTATCCCAGTACCACTTCCTATGTTTTCATTCACGGGATCTCGTGCCTCATTTCGGGGTGATACCAACTTCTATGGCAAACAGGTATTTGTAATACTCAAAATGGTTTCCAAAACTTTTTTTTTTTTTTTTTTGGAGGGGGGAGGGGGATTTGTTATCCCTTTATTGTTTTATACAATTTGTGCTTTTTGTTTCTCAGGGGATTAATTTCTATACCCAGCTAAAAACAGTCACATCCCAATGGAAGGCGGAAGATGCAACATTAACAAGCCCAGCTGTGGTGATGCCAACCATGGGCCGCTGAGAAGCTACAACACTTTTGCTCTAATTATCCTCATTAAAGACTCTAAACACTAATATTTTTTATGCCCACATCTCTCTGATTTTTTTACCCTGTGTGTGTCAGTGTATCTAGTGCTTACAATTATTATTAACATAAAACTAACGTATCAAATGGGTCACAGTTACTTTAGTGTGTGCAGCTACCCCACCAATCACACACAGCCTACAATGTCTATCAACAGAATTCATTAGTTCTGCTGGGAGTTTAACCTATTCCGGTGCCTTATGATTCGTTCCTGCTGCCTGGTACCTACTAGTTTCTGTCTTCTGCTTTTGAGTTATTCTCCAGAAAATGATTCAAAGGGTTTATATGATATTTTCTTCCAATCAATCTGAATACATTGTGTGATCTGATCCCAAAACCTCTTTTTCTCCAACATAGGTGTGTCCGGTCCACGGCGTCATCCTTACTTGTGGGATATTCTCTTCCTCAACAGGAAATGGCAAAGAGCCCAGCAAAGCTGGTCACATGATCCCTCCTAGGCTCCGCCTTCCCCAGTCATTCTCTTTGCCGTTGTACAGGCAACATCTCCACGGAGATGGCTTAGAGTTTTTTAGTGTTTAATTGTTCCTGTCACTACAGCCGCGTGTTTCTGGTTCGATGAGCTAGAAAAGGCGCTCAATGATAATTCTTCTTCTTATGAGGAGATTATGGACAGAATTCGTGCTCTCAAATTGGCTAATTCTTTCACCCTAGACGCCACTTTGCAATTGGCTAGGTTAGCGGCGAAAAATTCTGGTTTTGCTATTGTGGCGCGCAGAGCGCTTTGGTTAAAATCTTGGTCAGCGGATGCGTCTTCCAAGAACAAATTGCTTAACATTCCTTTCAAGGGGAAAACGCTGTTTGGCCTTGACTTGAAAGAGATTATCTCTGATATCACTGGGGGCAAGGGCCACGCCCTTCCTCAGGATAGGTCTTTCAAGGCCAAAAATAAACCTAATTTTTGTCCCTTTCGCAGAAACGGACCAGCCCCAAGTGCTACGTCCTCTAAGCAAGAGGGTAATACTTCTCAAGCCAAGCCAGCCTGGAGACCAATGCAAGGCTGGAACAAAGGAAAGCAGGCCAAGAAACCTGCCACTGCTACCAAGACAGCATGAGATGTTGGCCCCCGATCCGGGACCGGATCTGGTGGGGGGCAGACTCTCTCTCTTCGCTCAGGCTTGGGCAAGAGATGTTCTGGATCCTTGGGCACTAGAAATAGTCTCCCAAGGTTATCTTCTGGAATTCAAGGGGCTTCCCCCAAGGGGGAGGTTCCACAGGTCTCAATTGTCTTCAGACCACATAAAAAAACAGGCATTCTTACATTGTGTAGAAGACCTGTTAAAAATGGGAGTGATTCATCCTGTTCCATTAGGAGAACAAGGGATGGGGTTCTACTCCAATCTGTTCGTAGTTCCCAAAAAAGAGGGAACATTCAGACCAATCTTAGATCTCAAGATCCTAAACAAGTTTCTCAAGGTTCCATCGTTCAAAATGGAAACCATTCGAACAATTCTTCCTTCCATCCAGGAAGGTCAATTCATGACCACGGTGGATTTAAAGGAATGCGTATCTACATATTCCTATCCACAAGGAACATCATCGGTTCCTAAGGTTCGCATTCCTGGACAAGCATTACCAGTTTGTGGCACTTCCGTTCGGATTAGCCACTGCTCCAAGGATTTTCACAAAGGTACTAGGGTCCCTTCTAGCGGTGCTAAGACCAAGGGGCATTGCAGTAGTACCTTACTTGGACGACATTCTGATTCAAGCGTTGTCCCTTCCTCAAGCAAAGGCTCACACGGACATTGTCCTGGCCTTTCTCAGATCTCACGGGTGGAAAGTGAACATAGAAAAAAGTTCTCTATCTCCGTCAACAAGGGTTCCCTTCTTGGGAACAATAATAGACTCCTTAGAAATGAGGATTTTTCTGACAGAGGCCAGAAAATCAAAACTTCTAAACTCTTGTCAAATACTTAATTCTGTTCCTCTTCCTTCCATAGCGCAGTGCATGGAAGTAATAGGTTTGATGGTAGCGGCAATGGACATAGTTCCTTTTGCGCGCATTCATCTAAGACCATTACAACTGTGCATGCTCAGTCAGTGGAATGGGGACTATACAGACTTGTCTCCGACGATACAAGTAAATCAGAGGACCAGAGATTCACTCCGTTGGTGGCTGTCCCTGGACAACCTGTCACAGGGGATGAGCTTCCGCAGACCAGAGTGGGTCATTGTCACGACCGACGCCAGTCTGGTGGGCTGGGGCGCGGTCTGGGGACCCCTGAAAGCTCAGGGTCTTTGGTCTCGGGAAGAATCTCTTCTACCGATAAATATTCTGGAACTGAGAGCGATACTCAATGCTCTCAAGGCTTGGCCTCAGCTAGCAAAGGCCAAGTTCATACGGTTTCAATCAGACAACATGACGACTGTTGCATACATCAACCATCAGGGGGGAACAAGGAGTTCCCTGGCGATGGAAGAAGTGACCAAAATCATTCAATGGGCGGAGACTCACTCCTGCCACTTGTCTGCAATCCACATCCCAGGAGTGGAAAATTGGGAAGCGGATTTTCTGAGTCGTCAGACATTTCATCCGGGGGAGTGGGAACTCCATCCGGAAATCTTTGCCCAAATTACTCAATTATGGGGCATTCCAGACATGGATCTGATGGCCTCTCGTCAGAACTTCAAGGTTCCTTGCTACGGGTCCAGATCCAGGGATCCCAAGGCGACTCTAGTAGATGCACTAGTAGCACCTTGGACCTTCAAACTAGCTTATGTATTCCCGCCGTTTCCTCTCATTCCCAGGCTGGTAGCCAGGATCAATCAGGAGAGAGCATCGGTGATCTTGATAGCTCCTGCGTGGCCACGCAGGACTTGGTATGCAGACCTGGTGAATATGTCATCGGCTCCACCATGGAAGCTACCTTTGAGACGAGACCTTCTTGTTCAAGGTCCGTTCGAACATCCGAATCTGGTCTCACTCCAACTGACTGCTTGGAGATTGAACGCTTGATCTTATCAAAGCGAGGGTTCTCAGATTCTGTCATTGATACTCTTGTTCAGGCCAGAAAGCCTGTAACTAGAAAAATTTACCACAAAATATGGAAAAAATATATCTGTTGGTGTGAATCTAAAGGATTCCCTTGGGACAAGGTAAAAATTCCTAAGATTCTATCCTTTCTTCAAGAAGGTTTGGAGAAAGGATTATCTGCAAGTTCCTTGAAGGGACAGATTTCTGCCTTGTCTCTGTTACTTCACAAAAAGCTGGCAGCTGTGCCAGATGTTCAAGCCTTTGTTCAGGCTCTGGTTAGAATCAAGCCTGTTTACAAACCTTTGACTCCTCCTTGGAGTCTCAATTTAGTTCTTTCAGTTCTTCAGGGGGTTCCGTTTGAACCCTTACATTCCGTTGATATTAAGTTATTATCTTGGAAAGTTTTGTTTTTGGTTGCAATTTCTTCTGCTAGAAGAGTTTCAGAATTATCTGCTCTGCAGTGTTCTCCTCCTTATCTGGTGTTCCATGCAGATAAGGTGGTTTTACGTACTAAACCTGGTTTTCTTCCGAAAGTTGTTTCTAACAAAAACATTAACCAGGAGATAGTCGTGCCTTCTTTGTGTCCGAATCCAGTTTCAAAGAAGGAACGTTTGTTGCACAATTTGGATGTTGTTCGTGCTCTAAAATTCTATTTAGATGCTACAAAGGATTTTAGACAAACATCTTCATTGTTTGTTGTTTATTCTGGTAAAAGGAGAGGTCAAAAAGCAACTTCTACCTCTCTCTCCTTTTGGATTAAAAGCATCATCAGATTGGCTTATGAGACTGCCGGACGGCAGCCTCCTGAAAGAATCACAGCTCATTCCACTAGGGCTGTGGCTTCCACATGGGCCTTCAAGAACGAGGCTTCTGTTGATCAGATATGTAAGGCAGCAACTTGGTCTTCACTGCACACTTTTACTAAATTTTACAAGTTTGATACTTTTGCTTCTTCTGAGGCTATTTTTGGGAGAAAGGTTTTGCAAGCCGTGGTGCCTTCCATCTAGGTGACCTGATTTGCTCCCTCCCTTCATCCGTGTCCTAAAGCTTTGGTATTGGTTCCCACAAGTAAGGATGACGCCGTGGACCGGACACACCTATGTTGGAGAAAACAGAATTTATGTTTACCTGATAAATTACTTTCTCCAACTGTGTGTCCGGTCCACGGCCCGCCCTGGTTTTTTAATCAGGTCTGATATTTTATTTTCTTTAACTACAGTCACCACGGTATCATATGGTTTCTCCTATGCAAATATTCCTCCTTTACGTCGGTCGAATGACTGGGGAAGGCGGAGCCTAGGAGGGATCATGTGACCAGCTTTGCTGGGCTCTTTGCCATTTCCTGTTGGGGAAGAGAATATCCCACAAGTAAGGATGACGCCGTGGACCGGACACACCGTTGGAGAAAGTAATTTATCAGGTAAACATAAATTCTGTTTTTCTAATAATTTGTGTAACAAACCTTGTTTAAAACCTGTTTTGTTGTTCTCTTTATAATCTTAATATAATCTCTAAGGTGCTAATGTTTTGTTTAGCACCAATATTGATTAATAGGATATGAGGTGAAAATAACTGAAAATAATTAAATTATAAAAAAAATTATTACCACATATAACCTGCATTCATTGTAACATCCTCTATAAAAAGTATTATCATTTATTTGTAAAAATTTTTGTAGCTTATAAACTAATTGTTGGTGTATGAGACGTGTAGGAGAATGGTTTTTATATTATAACAAAAGGCAGCTGTAAGTTTATAGGAACGTGATAAGCTTATCTAACAGGTAGACTTGTACAGAGTAGATACAGCAAGAGACATGCTGGAGATTGATTAGAACGTCGGTACTTGTCCCTTAGCCTGCTCCTTTTTGGATGTCTGCCACAGGTGTCGTGGGAACTTGTCCATTAGCCTGCTCGTGTTGGGTCAGTCTGTCACAGGTGTCGTGGGAACTTGTCCATTAGCCTGCTCGTGTTGGGTCAGTCTGTCACAGGTGTCGTGGGTACTTGTCCCTTAGCCTGCTCGTGTTGGGTCAGTCTGCCACAGTTGTCACTGGTACTTGTCCCTTAACCTGCTCCTGTTGAGTCAGTCTGCCACATGTGTCATGGGTACTTGTCCCTTAGCCTGCTTGTGTTGGATCAGTCTGCCACAGGTGTCGATGGTACTTGTCCCTTAACCTGCTCCTGTTGGGTCAGTCTGCCACAGGTGTCATGGGTACTTGTCTCTTAGCCTGCTCCTGTTGGGTCAGTCTGCCACAGATGTCGTGGGTACTTGTCCCTTAACCTGCTCCTGTTGGGTCAGTCTGCCACAGGTGTCGTGGGAACTTGTCCCTTAGCCTGCTCATGTTGGGTCAGTCTGCCACATGTGTCGCTGGTACTTGACCCTTAACCTGCTCCTGTTGGGTCAGTCTGCCACAGGTGTCGTGGGAACTTGTCCCTTAGCCTGCTCGTGTTGGGTCAGTCTGCCACAGGTGTCGTGGGTACTTGTCCCTTAGCCTACTCCTGTTGGGTCAGTCTGCCACAGGTGTCGTGGGTACTTGTCCCTTAGCCTACTCCTGTTGTGTCAGTCTGCCACAGGTGTCATGGGTACTTGTCTCTTAGCCTGCTCCTGTTGGGTCAGTCTGCCACAGATGTCGTGGGTACTTGTCCCTTAACCTGCTCCTGTTGGGTCAGTCTGCCACAGGTGTCGTGGGAACTTGTCCCTTAGCCTGCTCATGTTGGGTCAGTTTGCCACATGTGTCGCTGGTACTTGACCCTTAACCTGCTCCTGTTGGGTCAGTCTGCCACAGGTGTCGTGGGAACTTGTCCCTTAGCCTGCTCGTGTTGGGTCAGTCTGCCACAGGTGTCGTGGGTACTTGTCCCTTAGCCTACTCCTGTTGGGTCAGTCTGCCACAGGTGTCGTGGGTACTTGTCCCTTAGCCTACTCCTGTTGTGTCAGTCTGCCACAGGTGTCATGGGTATTTGTCCCTTAGCCTGCTCCTGTTGGGTCAGTCTGCCACAGGTGTCGTGGGAACTTGTCCCTTAGCTTGCTCGTGTTGGGTCAGTCTGCCACAGGTGTCGTGGGTACTTGTCCCTTAACCTGCTCCTGTTGGGTCAGTCCGCCACAGGTGTCGTGGGAACTTGTCCCTTAGCCTGCTCATGTTGGGTCAGTCTGCCACAGGTGTCGTTGGTACTTGTCCCTTAACCTGCTCCTTTTGGATGTCTGCCACAGGTGTCATGGGTACTTGTCCCTTAACCTGCTCCAGTTGGGTCAGTCTGCCACAGGTGTCATGGGTATTTGTCCCTTAGCCTGCTCCTGTTGGGTCAGTCTGCCACAGGTGTCGTGGGTACTTGTCCCTTAACCTGCTCCTGTTGGGTCAGTCTGCCACAGGTGTCGTGGATATTTGTCCCTTAGCCTGCTCGGGTTGGGTCAGTCTGCCACAGGTGTCGTGGGTACTTGTCCCTTAACCTGCTCCTGTTGGGTCAGTCTGCCACAGGGGTTGTGGGTACTTGTCCCTTAGCCTGCTCCTGTTGGGTCAGTCTCCCACAGGTGTCATGGATAATTGTCCCTTAACCTGCTCCTGTTGGGTCAGTCTGCCACAGGTGTCGTGGATATTTGTCCCTTAGCCTACTCCTGTTGGGTCAGTCTGCCACAGGTGTCTTGGGTACTTGTCCCTTAGCCTACTCCTGTTGGGTCAGTCTGCCACAGGTGTCGTGGGTATTTGTCCCTTAGCCTACTCCTGTTGTGTCAGTCTACCACCGGTGTCGTGGGTACTTGTCCCTTAGCCTGCACCTGTTGTGTCAGTCTGTCACAGGTGTCGTGGGAACTTGTCCCTTAGCCTGCTCATTTTGGGTCAGTCTGCCAGAGGTGTCGTGGGAACTTGTCCCTTAGCCTGCTCATGTTGGGTCAGTCTGCCACAGGTGTCGTGGGAACCTGTCCCTTAGCCTGCTCGTGTTGGATCAGTCTGCTACAGGTGTCGTGGGTAATTGTCCTTTAGCCTACTCCTGTTGGGTCAGTCTGCCACAGGTGTCGTGGGTACTTGTCCCTTAGCCTACTCCTGTTTTTTCAGTCTGCCACAGGTGTCGTGGGTATTTGTCCCTTAGCCTGCTCCTGTTGGGTCAGTCTGCCACAGGTGTCGTGGGAACTTGTCCCTTAGCCTGCTCCTGTTGGGTCAGTCTGCCACAGGTGTCGTGGGAACTTGTCCCTTAGCCTGCTCGTGTTGGGTCAGTCTGCCACAGGTGTCGTGGGTACTTGTCCCTTAACCTGCTCGTTTTGGATGTCTACCACAGGTGTCGTGGGTACTTGTCCCTTAACCTGCTCCTGTTGGGTCAGTCTGTCACAGGTGTCGTAGGTATTTGTCCCTTAGCCTGATCCTGTTGGGTCAGTCTGTCACAGATGTCGTGGGTATTTGTCCCTTAGCCTGATCCTGCTTTGTCAGTCTGCCACAGGTGTCACTGGTACTTGTCCCTTAACCTGCTCCTGTTGGGTCAGTCTGCCACAGATGTTGTGGGTATTTGTCCCTTAGCCTGCTTGTGTTGGGTCAGTCTGCCACAGGTGTCACTGGTACTTGTCCCTTAACCTGCTCCTGTTGGGTCAGTCTGCCACAGGTGTCGCTGGGACTTGTCCCTTAGTCTCCTCTGGTTGGGTAAGTCGCCACAGGTGTCGCTGGGACTTGTCCCTTAGCCTGCTCCTTTTGGGTCAGTTTGCCACAGGTGTCAATGGGACTTGTTCCTTAGCCTCATCTTGTTGGGTTTTTCTGCCACAGGTGTCGCTGGGACTTGTCCCTTAGCCTCCTCTTGTTGGATCAGTCTGCCAAAAGTGCCAATGGGACTTGTCCCTTAACCTGCCACAGGTGTCGCTGGGACTTGTTCCTTAGCCTGCTCCTGTTGGGTCAGTCTGCCACAGGTGTCGTGAATACTTGTCCCTTAGCCGCCTCCTTGTTGGATCAGTCTGCCACAGTTGTCACTGGGACTTGTCACTTAACCTGCTCCTGTTGAGTCAGTCTGCCACAGGAGTTGCAGGTACATGTCCCTTAGCCTACTCCTGTTGTGTCAGTCTGCCACAGGTGTCATGGATATTTGTCCCTTAGCCTACTCCTGTTGGGTCAGTCTGCCACAGGTGTCGTGGGTACTTGCCCCTTAACCTGCTCCTGTTGGGTCAGTCTGCCACAGGTGTCGTGGGTATTTGTCCCTTAGCCTACTCCTGTTGTGTCAGTCTACCACCGGTGTCGTGGGTACTTGTCCCTTAGCCTGCACCTGTTTTGTCAGTCTGTCACAGGTGTCGTGGGAACTTGTCCCTTAGCCTGCTCATTTTGGGTCAGTCTGCCAGAGGTGTCGTGGGAACTTGTCCCTTAGCTTGCTCGTGTTGGGTCAGTCTGCCACAGGTGTCATGGGTACTTGTCCCTTAGCCTACTCCTGTTGGGTCAGTCTGCCACAGGTGTCGTGGGTACTTGTCCCTTAGCCTACTCCTGTTGGGTCAGTCTGCCACAGGTGTCGTGGGTATTTGTCCCTTAGCCTGCTCCTGTTGGGTCAGTCTGCCACAGGTGTCGTGGGAACTTGTCCCTTAGCCTGCTCGTGTTGGGTCAGTCTGCCACAGGTGTCATGGGTACTTGTCCCTTAGCCTGCTCCTGTTGGGTCAGTCTGCCACAGGTGTCGTGGGAACTTGTCCCTTAGCCTGCTCGTGTTGGGTCAGTCTGCCATAGGTGTCGTGGGTACTTGTCCCTTAACCTGCTCGTTTTGGATGTCTACCACAGGTGTCGTGGGTACTTGTCCCTTAACCTGCTCCTGTTGGGTCAGTCTGCCACAGGTGTCGTAGGTATTTGTCACTTAGCCTGATCCTTTTGGGTCAGTCTGTCACAGATGTCGTGGGTATTTGTCCCTTAGCCTGATCCTGCTTTGTCAGTCTGCCACAGGTGTCACTGGTACTTGTCCCTTAACCTGCTCCTGTTGGGTCAGTCTGCCACAGATGTTGTGGGTATTTGTCCCTTAGCCTGCTTGTGTTGGGTCAGTCTGCCACAGGTGTCACTGGTACTTGTCCCTTAACCTGCTCCTGTTGGGTCAGTCTGCCACAGGTGTCGCTGGGATTTGTCCCTTAGTCTCCTCTGGTTGGGTAAGTCGCCACAGGTGTCGCTGGGACTTGTCCCTTAGCCTGCTCCTTTTGGGTCAGTTTGCCACAGGTGTCAATGGGACTTGTTCCTTAGCCTCCTCTTGTTGGGTTTTTCTGCCACAGGTGTTGCTGGGACTTGTCCCTTAGCCTCCTCTTGTTGGATCAGTCTGCCAAAAGTGTCAATGGGACTTGTCCCTTAACCTGCCACAGGTGTCGCTGGGACTTGTTCCTTAGCCTGCTCCTGTTGGGTCAGTCTGCCACAGGTGTTGTGAATACTTGTCCCTTAGCCGCCTCCTTGTTGGATCAGTCTGCCACAGGTGTCACTGGGACTTGTCACTTAACCTGCTCCTGTTGAGTCAGTCTGCCACAGGAGTTGCAGGTACATGTCCCTTAGCCTACTCCTGTTGTGTCAGTCTGCCACATGTGTCATGTGTACCTGTCCCTTAACCTGCTCCTGTTGGGTCAGTCTGCCACAGGTGTTGTGGGTACTTGTCCCTTAGCCTGCTCCTGTTGGGTCAGTCTGCAAATAGTCAGAAATATACCAAAGCGCCACCCTAACGGAGGCTGGGTCTGAGTGGAGCTATGTATAAAGCTCCACAAATAACAATATAATCAATTGAAATTTAAAAAGTTAAAAAATTACAATGTATTGACAAGATAAAAAATTACAAATTACAATTTATTTAGCAAGTTAAAGAGAGTACAAAAAATGTATATCATGGATCCATGAGATTAACAATACTATTAAAACTTAAAATAAAGATAAAAGCTAACAGGTAATAAATAATTTGGATAAATAAAGTGTCAGTGGCAAACAATGCGGTCACGGATGGTCAATATTCACCAAATACACTTCAAATATGTGCTTAACAAATAAAATTCACAGGGGGACTGTGATGATATAGAGATGAATATTCAGTTGGCTGTTCGGTTCCTATACAAATATAGTGATAGGTCGTAGACGCTAGTATGTTCTAAGCTTCGTGTCTATATTATTTTAATAGTAAAATAATCCAGGTATGTGTGCAATAAAGAAGGTTATATGCAAAATGTAGGAAAAAAGAGCAATTGCAGATGGTAGAAGAAGGTAGCTCACATATACTTCAACTATGTGTTTATTAAATGAGTCACAGACTACCTGCAGTTAAGCAAATAATGGTCTTCAATGAACCAACGAATAACTAGACATGTGTTCAAAGTTGAAGCAATATAGTGGACAGTGAAGACGGGTAAATTACAAACAAGGTGTCTGTATTAGTGTGTCAGTGTTAAAGTGATCCAGGTGCAAAAATAAAGCAAAAGGTATAAACAAACTAGTGTACTATCGCAAAAACAGTGTTGAAAAATCCAAAATAGCAATACTAAAAGTTGGGGAAAAAAATGCTGTAAGTCAGCGGCGGTGAACTGTGTCTTAAATCAAAAAAGTGTCTCAAAAATGTCTTTAACAAAAAATATATGTGGGCAAAATCCAAAAAGGTGAGGTTAACTTGAAATCAAATGAAGAAATACTTAGGTGTCCAAACGTCAGTATTGTGTGTCAATAGCATGTTCAGTGTGTAAGTATTGTATAGTCTTCTTAGACGAAAAGATAGTAGTAAATTTCACCGTTGGTTCAGAAATAGTCCTTCTGCCAAAGGAAAAATGTATAATAGTGTAGATTGTTTTAAAAAATTATAAATATCAGAATTATCCTTACCAGTCAACGCGTTTCGGTCTCACAATGACCTTTATCACGACTGGTTTTTAATTTTGAAATGTGGTCTTATATACCCTACTAGTTATTAACAGCTGTATCGTTATACCGGAAGTGATAGCTTAGTAGTTCCAGCTTTTAAAAAAGTAAATAACTGTTAAAACATAAATGTGTTCTAAAATATTGTGTGGTATAGAGGATCCTTATTCTCTTTAAATGAATTGGTGGAAAAAAAATGTTTGTTTGTACATTATATTAACCCGCCCTTCAGGTTATAAAATTGTCAGGATATATATGGTCCTTTTAGTGTTTTCCTAATCTTATTGTCCCTTTTAGTAGCCAAATAAGATTGTGGTATATATTTTAAACTTATTTCAAGCAGCTTTCTTACAAAGTATAATGGGAACGAACGTTATTATCATTGCCGATTTTCTATAGCTCCTATTGGCTCTGTGTTGTTACAGACTTGGTCCAATATGTGTCTTTGATTGAATAAAAGAAAGGTGTGTGTTAGATAAACCGTCTGATTGGACGGCTAAATGAATTATATTATTTGACGGTCCTCAGTCAGCTGTTGTCGTATCTGAAATAGGAAGTATTTAGTGTGCTTTTGACAGATGGCATGAAAATGACATATATAAACAGTTAGTTTATGCATTTTATATATACATATAAACAGACCCAGCCTTTTTGGTAAATTACTCTTGACGTGGCCAAATTAATAAGTGTTTTAAATATTTTAGTATGTACTTTGTAGACCAAATACGTACTGGATTTATTTTGACAGTTTTCTTGTATTTAGCTGTAACGTCTCCAGGCATTATTTTGAAGTATATTTCTGATTTACGTGCCAACGAGAGAGATATGTATTAAATAGACTGTCCTTTTTTTGGTTAGTTCACATTTGGTTGGCTATCGAATCTTTTCAAGTATCATTATTGTATCTTACTGGGAATAGTGTTTCTTAAATGTATAGAAGAGGTGGAAAAATCTTGCGAAAGCAGTCCAAGTTGGACCAGTAGGAAAGTTTGAAAGTGTTTCGCCATATCTTTCAAAAGTTGTTATATCTTTGGTGCTAGTTATTTTGACATAATTTCCTTTGAGATTATCGATATATATTACTCAATAGTGTTTCCCTTTTATTATTTCTATACTAAGAATCTGTGATATAACTACAGTTGCGTCCATTATTTTGTATGATATATCCATATTAGAAAATGGACAATAGTACATATTTTCTATTATAAAAGACTATATTGTAAATCAGCGGGATATAATCTTGTATATACATCCAACATCTCTTAAATTATACATCCAACATCTCTTAAATTATACATCTTATCTATAGTGCCAAGTTGAATATTTAATGTTCGCCTTTCGTTTGATATATTCAATATATAAAGATTAACCCAATGCATATTCCTTATGTCTATAATAGCTTATAGGTTAAGAGACCATCTATAAATTAGTAGCCTCACATGCGAACACATGTAATCCATTAAATTATGGGCAACATTAGTAGAGACATATAGTTAGGGAATCAAGCTCAGATGGTTTAATGCTCACTTCTCATATTTAGCAACAATCTTGAATGTTCGTTACAAAAAAAAAAGATGAATGTAAAGAATAATAATTGCTCAGCTTATTGTAGTTTAATAGTAGCGATGGACAGCATTCATCTTTTTTGTGTCCAATATATCTTATTAGTCCAATGAGTGTGTATTAATTAGTGCAACTGGCTATGAGTACCTATATAGAAAAAATATGTGCAGATTTCTCTCTCTCTCTCTCTCTCTCTCTCTATATATATATATATATATATATATATATATATATATATATATATAATGTGTGTGTGTCCTAATTTTATAGACACATTACTTGAATTAAATCCATCATATTTGTCTGGAAAATCTTTATAGAGAGTGAGAGACAAGTGTACCTGTGTGCAGTTAAGTTCTAAATTTTATTCCTAGATCGTAGAAGGCCAATTTGGGCTAAAAGGAAATCACTTCAAATTAGGGATTAGTAGGGTTAAACATATCCCTTCATTGTTCCTTAGTTGTTATTCCATGGTCTTCACTTAGTTGAGGTTTAGAAGGTGAGACAAGTCTTCTTTATTGTTTAGTGCTATAGGCAATCTAAATGGAAAATCCATTTTGATTCTTCCGTTAATAACTTTTTTTCGTGGTTACCGCCTTTCCAATTTCTAGTAACCTTTTGGATCCCCATGTATTTTAATGTTTTAATATTTCCTTGGTGTTCATTGGAAAAGTGTTTGTATAGGGGAGTATCCTTATTGAGTTTCTCAATGAGTAGGATATGCTCTTGTATTCTGTCCCTTAGTGGCCTGGACATCTGTCCAACATATTGAAGACCACAGGGGCATTGGAGTAGATAAACCACGTATTTATCTTGGCAGGGGATCAAGTCTTTAATTTTGTATTTCTTTTTGGTGTTGTGGAATTCAGCAGTTTTTTCTCCACATTTGCATGCTTTGCATGTATGACAGGGAAAAAATCCTTTCACCTTTTTCCCAAATGCATCTTTTACTTCTGGAGGCTTCTTCCTCTGTGTGCTAGGCGCCAATTGGTTCTTTAAATTGTTTGTTTTTCTATATACAAATTTGGGTTTTGGTGGTAATTTTTCCCCAAGTATCTCATCGTCTTTTAGTATATTCCAATGTTTACGAAAAATATTTTCGATAATTTGGCTGTTCTCGCTGTATTCTGTTATCAGAGGAATATTGAGGATATCTTTATCTTCATTTCTTTTAGTTTTTTTCTTTGTAGTTGGTCAGTTCTTTCCTTTCTATTTTACTTACTTCCTCTATTCTTTGGTCTAGCATTTCTTCTTCATAGCCTCTCTCTAGAAATTTTGACTTAATCACTTGTGCCTGTTCTTCCCACTTTGATGGGCTAGAACAATTTTTCCTCATTCGTAAAAATTGTACTTTCGGGATGTTGTTTTTCCACTTTATGTGGTGGCAACTTGTTTTGTGGACATAATTATTGCTGTCCACCTTTTTGAAATGAGTCGATGTCTCTATTCTTCCTTCTTTCACCTCTATGTTCAAATCCAGATATGTAAGTGCTGTGTGACTCCATTTGTATGTAAAATTCAGGTTAGCAACGTTTTTATTCATAATGTTAATGGTGTATTCCAAATCCTCCTGTGACCCTTTCCAGACCATGATTATATCATCTATATAACGGCAATAGAGGACCAGGTCCGCGCTAGCTGGGCAAGAATCCCAGAAGATTTCTTCCCACTTGCCCATGTATAGATTCTCATAACTTGGCGCGAACCTGGTCCCCATCGCCGTACCGCAGACTTGTCGGTAAAATTTTCCATCGTTGCAGAAGTAGTTGTGATTTAAGATGTAGTGGATACTATCCAAAATGAAGTCACATTGTTTAGATGGAATTTCTGTGTCTTTCTCTAAATAGAACTTCACTGCCTATAAACCTTCTTTATGCGCTATACTTGTGTACAGGGCCGTTACGTCACATGTCACTAGAATATAGCTTTTTTCCCATAATAGGTTTTCCAGAAGGTTTAATATCTGGGTTGAATCTCTTAAATAGGAAGGAAGTTGTCTCACATGTTTCTGCAAATGTTTGTCCACGTATTCGGACAAATTACTGTTCAAAGACCCTATCCCAGATATTATTGGTCTTCCTGGGGGGTTAGTGAGACATTTGTGGATCTTTGGAAGATGGTATATAATCGGAGTTCTTGGGTAGTGTACGTTGATATAGTTATACTCCTTATCGTTCAGTATGTTATCTTCTTTGGCTTCCTTCAATAAATTCATCAATTTTCCCTTATATAAATTGACCGGGTTATCTTTCAGTCTTTGATAAGTTTTCTCATCACTGAGAATGCGTTCAGTTTCAGCTTTGTAATCTGATTTGTTCATCACCACGATCCCTCCGCCTTTATCGGTGGGCTTGATGATAAGGTTTTGGTTGTGTTCCAGTTGTTTGATGGTTTCCAATTGTTTCCCAGATAGATATTGTCTTCTATTATTCAACTTCTTAAGGTTTATGTCTCATATTTCCCTGCACACTATAGTCTCAAAGGTTTCTCTCCTTTACTATTAACCAATCCTAGAACCACTCAGCAGCCGCTACTATTACCATCCCTGTTGGGTCAGTCTGCCACAGGTGTCGCTGGGACTTGTCCCTTAGTCTCCTCTGGTTGGGTAAGTCGCCACAGGTGTCACTGGGACTTGTCCCTTAGCCTGCTCCTTTTGGGTCAGTTTGCCACAGATGTCAATGGGACTTGTTCCTTAGCCTCCTCTTGTTGGGTTTTTCTGCCACAGGTGTCGTTGGGACTTGTCCCTTAGCCTCCTCTTGTTGGATCAGTCTGCCACAGGTGTCACTGGGACTTGTCCCTTAGCCTACTCCTGCTGTGTCAGTCTACCACAGGTGTCACTGGTACTTGTCCCTTAGCCTGTTCCTTTTGGGTCAGTTTGCCACAGGTGTCGCTGGTACTTGTCCCATAACCTGCTCCTGTTGGGTCAGTCTGCCACAGGTGTCATGGGTACTTGTCCCTTAGCCTACTCCTGTTGTGTCAGTCTGCCACAGGTGTCGTGGGTACTTGTCCCTTAGCCTACTCCTGTTGTGTCAGTCTGCCACAGGTGTTGTGGGTACTTGCCCCTTAGCCTACTCCTGTTGTGTCAGTCTGCCACAGGTGTCATGGGTACTTGTCCCTTAGCCTACTCCTGTTGTGTCAGTCTGCCACAGGTGTCGTGGGTACTTGTCCCTTAGCCTGCTCCTGCTGTGTCAGTCTACCACAGGTGTCACTGGGACTTGTCCCTTAACCTGCTCTTGTTGGGTCAGTCTGCCACAGGTGTCGTGGGTACTTGTCCCTTAGCCTACTCCTGTTGGGTCAGTCTGCCACAGGTGTCACTGGTACTTGTCCCTTAACCTGCTCTTCTTGGGTCAGTCTGCCACAGGTGTCGTGGGTATTTGTCCCTTAGCCTGATCCTTTTGGGTCAGTCTGCCACAGGTGTCGTGGGTACTTGTCCCTTAACCTACTCCTGTTGGGTCAGTCTGCCACAGGTGTCACTGGTACTTGTCCCTTAACCTGCTCCTGTTGGGTCAGTCTGCCACAGATGTTGTGGGTATTTGTCCCTTAGCCTGATCCTTTTGGGTCAGTCTGCCACAGGTGTCGTGGGTACTTGTCCCTTAGCCTGCTCGTGTTGGGTCAGTCTGCCACAGGTGTCCCTGGGTACTTGTCCCTTAGCCTCCTCTTGTTTGGTCAGTCTGCCACAGGTGTCACTGGTACTTGTCCCTTAACCCAGTGATTTTTAACCTTTTTTTTTTGCCGTGGCACACTTTTTTGCATTAAAAAATCCTGTGGCAGAGCACCATCCCAAAATTAAAAAAAAATCACACATTGTAGCCTAATACAGCATATATATATACACATACACACAAACACACACATACTGTATGTATTGTGCTGTTATGCCATGCCTCCTACAAACTACCCCTGCACTGGGAGTAAAAAACAAGCAAAGTTTAAAAAATATGTCACACTGTTGTCAGTCTGCCGTGGCACACCTGAGGATCTCTCACGGCACATTAGTGTGCCACGGCAGACTGGTTGAAAAACACTGCCTTAACCTGTTCCTGTTGGGTCAGTCTGCCACAGATGTTGTGGGTACTTGTCCCTTAGCCTACTCCTGTTGGGTCAGTCTGCCACAGGTGTCGTGGATATTTGTCCCTTAGCCTACTCCTGTTGGGTCAGTTTGCCATAGGTGTCGCTGGTACTTGTCCCTTAACCTGCTCCTGTTGAGTCAGTCTGCCACAGGGGTTGCAGGTACTTGTCCCTTAGCCTACTCCTGTTGTGTCAGTCTGCTACAGGTGTTGTGGGTATGTGTCCCTTAGCCTACTCCTGTTGTGTCAGTCTGCCACAGGTGTCATGGGTACTTGTCCCTTAGCCTACTCCTGTTGTGTCAGTCTGCCACAGGTGTCGTGGGTATTTGTCCCTTAGCCTGATCCTGTTGGGTCAGTCTGCCACAGGTGTCACTGGAACTTGTCCCTTAGCCTCCTCTTGTTGGGTCAGTCTGCCACAGGGGTCGTGTGTACTTGTCCCTTAACCTGCTCCTGTTGGGTCAGTCTGCCACAGGTGTGATGGGTATTTGTCCCTTAGCCTACTGCTGTTGGGTCAGTCTGCCACAGGTGTCACTGGTATTTGTCCCTTAACCTGCTCCTGTTGGGTCAGTCTGCCACAGATGTTGTGGGTACTTGTCCCTTAGCCTACTCCTGTTGTGTCAGTCTGCCACAGGTGTCGTGGGTATTTGTCCCTTAGCCTGATCCTTTTGGGTCAGTCTACCACAGGTGTCACTGGTACTTGTCCCTCTGTATGCATGCGTGAAACGCTTCAGATAGGAGCTTACCTTGTGTCCTTTGTGAAGCCTGCTCCTCAATAAACCTTTTTGATCCACTATGAGACCCAGCGTTTTCTCTTCCTCATCTCATATTTGTCCCTTAGCCTACTCCTGTTGGGTCAGTCTGTCACAAGTGTCATGGGTACTTGTCCCTTAGCCTGCTCCTGTTGGGTCAGTCTGCCACAGATGTCGCTGGTACTTGTCCCTTATCCTGCTCCTGTTGAGTCAGTCTGCCACATGTGTCGTGGGAACTTGTCCCTTAGCCTGCTTCTGTTGGGTCAGTCTGCCACAGATGTCGATGGTAATTGTCCCTTATCCTGCTCCTGTTGAGTCAGTCTGCCACATGTGTCGTGGGTACTTGTCCCTTATCCTGCTCCTGTTGAGTCAGTCTGCCACATGTGTTGTGGGTACTTGTCCCTTAACCTGCTCCTGTTGAGTCAGTCTGCCACATGTGTCGTGGGTACTTGTCCTTTAACCTGCTCCTGTTGAGTCAGTCTGCCACAGGGGTTGTGGGTACTTGTCCTTTAACCTGCTCCTGTTGAGTCAGTCTGCCACATGTGTCGTGGGTACTTGTCCTTGAACCTGCTCCTGTTGAGTCAGTCTGCCACAGGGGTTGTGGGTACTTGTCCTTTAACCTGCTCCTGTTGAGTCAGTCTGCCACAGGGGTTGTGGGTACTTGTCCTTTAACCTGCTCCTGTTGAGTCAGTCTGCCACATGTGTCGTGGGTACTTGTCCTTTAACCTGCTCCTGTTGGATCAGTCTGCCACATGTGTCCTGGGTACTTGTCCCTTAACCTGCTCCTGTTGAGTCAGTCTGCCCCATGTGTCGTGGGTACTTGTCCCTTAACCTGCTCCTGTTGGGTCAGTCTGCCACATGTGTCATGGGTACTTGTCCCTTAGCCTACTCCTGTTGGGTCAGTCTGCCACAGGTGTCGTGGATATTTGTCCCTTAGCCTACTCCTGTTGGGTCAGTTTGCCACAGGTGTCGTGGGTACTTGTCCCTTAACCTGCTGCTGTGGAGTCAGTCTGCCACAGGGGTTGCAGGTACTTGTCCCTTAGCCTACTCCTGTTGTGTCAGTCTGCCACAGGTGTTGTGGGTATTTGTCCCTTAGCCTACTCCTGTTGTGTCAGTCTGCCACAGGTGTCATGGGTACTTGTCCCTTAGCCTACTCCTGTTGTGTCAGTCTGCCACAGGTGTCATGGGTATTTGTCCCTTAGCCTGATCCTGTTGGGTCAGTCTGCCACAGGTGTCACTGGAACTTGTCCCTTAGCCTCCTCTTGTTGGGTCAGTCTGCCACAGGGGTCGTGTGTACTTGTCCCTTAACCTGCTCCTGTTGGGTCAGTCTGCCACAGGTGTCATGGGTATTTGTCCCTTAGCCTACTCCTGTTGGGTCAGTCTGCCACAGGTGTCACTGGTATTTGTCCCTTAACCTGCTCCTGTTGGGTCAGTCTGCCACAGATGTTGTGACTACTTGTCCCTTAGCCTACTCCTGTTGTGTCAGTCTGCCACAGGTGTCGTGGGTATTTGTCCCTTAGCCTGATCCTTTTGGGTCAGTCTACCACAGGTGTCACTGGTACTTGTGCCTCTGTATGCATGCGTGAAACGCTTCAGATAGGAGCTTACCTTGTGTCCTTTGTGAAGCCTGCTCCTCAATAAACCTTTTTGATCCACTATGAGACCCAGCGTTTTCTCTTCCTCATCTCATATTTGTCCCTTAGCCTACTCCTGTTGGGTCAGTCTGTCACAGGTATCATGGGTACTTGTCCCTTAGCCTGCTCCTGTTGGGTCAGCCTGCCACAGATGTCGCTGGTACTTGTCCCTTATCCTGCTCCTGTTGAGTCAGTCTGCCACATGTGTCATGGGAACTTGTCCCTTAGCCTGCTTCTGTTGGGTCAGTCTGCCACAGGTGTCGTGGGTATTTGTCCCTTAGCCTGCTCGGGTTGGGTCAGTCTGCCACAGGTGTCGTGGGTACTTGTCCCTTAACCTGCTCCTGTTGAGTCAGTCTGCCACAGGGGTTGTGGGTATTTGTCCCTTAACCTGCTCCTGTTGAGTCAGTCTGCCACAGGGGTTGTGGGTATTTGTCCCTTAACCTGCTCCTGTTGAGTAAGTCTGCCACAGGGGTTGTGGGTACTTGTCCCTTAACCTGCTCCTGTTGATTCAGTCTGCCACAGGTGTCGTGGGTACTTGTCCCTTAACCTGCTCCTGTTGGGTCAGTTTGCCACATGTGTCTTGGGTACTTGTCCCTTAACCTGCTCCTGTTGAGTCAGTCTGCCACAGGGGTTGTGGGTACTTGTCCCTTAACCTGCTCCTGTTGAGTCAGTCTGCCACAGGGGTTGGGGGTACTTGTCCCTTAACCTGCTCCTGTTGGGTCAGTCTGCCACAGATGTCGCTGGTACTTGTCCCTTATCCTGCTCCTGTTGAGTCAGTCTGCCACATGTGTCGTGGGAAATTGTCCCTTAGCCTGCTTCTGTTGGGTCAGTCTGCCACAGATGTCGCTGGTACTTGTCCCTTATCCTGCTCCTGTTGAGTCAGTCTGCCACATGTGTTGTGGGTACTTGTCCCTTAACCTGCTCCTGTTGAGTCAGTCTGCCACATGTGTCGTGGGTACTTGTCCCTTAGCCTGCTTCTGTTGGGTCAGTCTGCCACATGTGTCGTGGGTACTTGTCCTTGAACCTGCTCCCGTTGAGTCAGTCTGCCACAGGGGTTGTGGGTACTTGTCCTTTAACCTGCTCCTGTTGAGTCAGTCTGCCACAGGGGTTGTGGGTACTTGTCCTTTAACCTGCTCCTGTTGAGTCAGTCTGCCACATGTGTCGTGGGTACTTGTCCCTTAACCTGCTCCAGTTGTATCAGTCTGCCACATGTGTCGTGGGTACTTGTCCCTTAACCTGCTCCTGTTGAGTCAGTCTGCCACAGGGGTTGCAGATACTTGTCCTTTTAGCCTACTCCTGTTGTGTCAGTCGGCCACATGTGTCGTGGGTATTTGTCTCTTAGCCTGATTCTTTTGGGTCAGTCTACCACAGGTGTCACTGGTACTTTTCCCTTAACCTGCTCCTGTTGGGTCAGTCTGCCACAGATATGGTGGGTACTTGTCCCTTAGCCTGCTTGTGTTGGGTCAGTCTGTCACAGGTGTCGTTGATATTTGTCCCTTAGCCTGCTCCTGTTGTGTCAGTCTGTCACAGGTGTCACTGGTACTTGTCCCTTAACCTGCTCCTGTTGTGTCAGTCTGCCACAGATGTTGTGGGTACTTGTCCCTTAGCCTGCTCGTGTTGGGTCAGTTTGCCACAGGTGTTGTGGATATTTGTCCCTTAGCCTGCTCCTGCTGTGTCAGTCTATCACAGGTGTCACTGGTACTTGTCCCTTAACCTGCTCCTGTTGAGTCAGTCTGCCACAGGGGTTGTGGGTACTTGTCCCTTAACCTGCTCCTGTTGAGTCAGTCTGCCACAGGTGTCGTGGGTACTTGTCCCTTAACCTGCTCCTGTTGAGTCAGTCTGCCACATGTGTCGTGGGTACTTGTCCCTTAACCTGCTCCTGTTGGATCAGTCTGCCACATGTGTCGTGGGTACTTGTCCCTTAACCTGCTCCTGTTGGATCAGTCTGCCACATGTGTCGTGGGTACTTGTCCCTTAGCCTGCTCCTGTTGAGTCAGTCTGCCACAGGGGTTGTGGGTACTTGTCCTTTAACCTGCTCCTGTTGGGTCAGTCTGCCACAGGTGTCGTGGGTATTTGTCCCTTAGCCTGCTCCTGTTGGGTCAGTCTGCCACAGGTGTCGTGGGTATTTGTCCCTTAGCCTGCTCCTGTTGGGTCAGTCTGCCACAGGTGTCGTGGGTACTTGTCCCTTAACCTGCTCCTGTTGGGTCAGTCTGCCACAGGTGTCGTGGGTACTTGTCCCTTAACCTGCTCCTGTTGGGTCAGTCTGCCACATGTGTCCTGGGTACTTGTCCCTTAACCTGCTCCTGTTGAGTCAGTCTGCCACAGGGGTTGTGGGTACTTGTCCTTTAACCTGCTCCTGTTGAGTCAGTCTGCCACATGTGTCGTGGGTACTTGTCCCTTAACCTGCTCCAGTTGTATCAGTCTGCCACATGTGTCGTGGGTACTTGTCCCTTAACCTGCTCCTGTTGAGTCAGTCTGCCACAGGGGTTGCAGATACTTGTCCTTTTAGCCTACTCCTGTTGTGTCAGTCGGCCACATGTGTCGTGGGTATTTGTCTCTTAGCCTGATTCTTTTGGGTCAGTCTACCACAGGTGTCACTGGTACTTTTCCCTTAACCTGCTCCTGTTGGGTCAGTCTGCCACAGATATGGTGGGTACTTGTCCCTTAGCCTGCTTGTGTTGGGTCAGTCTGTCACAGGTGTCGTTGATATTTGTCCCTTAGCCTACTCCTGTTGTGTCAGTCTGTCACAGGTGTCACTGGTACTTGTCCCTTAACCTGCTCCTGTTGTGTCAGTCTGCCACAGATGTTGTGGGTACTTGTCCCTTAGCCTGCTCGTGTTGGGTCAGTCTGCCACAGGTGTTGTGGGTATTTGTCCCTTAGCCTGCTCCTGCTGTGTCAGTCTATCACAGGTGTCACTGGTACTTGTCCCTTAACCTGCTCCTGTTGTGTCAGTCTGCCACAGGGGTTGTGGGTACTTGTCCCTTAACCTGCTCCTGTTGAGTCAGTCTGCCACAGGTGTCGTGGGTACTTGTCCCTTAGCCTGCTCCTGTTGAGTCAGTCTGCCACATGTGTCGTGGGTACTTGTCCCTTAACCTGCTCCTGTTGGATCAGTCTGCCACATGTGTCGTGGGTACTTGTCCCTTAGCCTGCTCCTGTTGAGTCAGTCTGCCACAGGGGTTGTGGGTATTTGTCCTTTAACCTGCTCCTGTTGGGTCAGTCTGCCACAGGTGTCGTGGGTATTTGTCCCTTAGCCTGCTCCTGTTGGGTCAGTCTGCCACAGGTGTCGTGGGTACTTGTCCCTTAACCTGCTCCTGTTGGGTCAGTCTGCCACAGGTGTCGTGGGTACTTGTCCCTTAACCTGCTCCTGTTGGGTCAGTCTGCCACAGGTGTCGTGGGTACTTGTCCCTTAACCTGCTCCTGTTGGGTCAGTCTGCCACATGTGTCCTGGGTACTTGTCCCTTAACCTGCTCCTGTTGAGTCAGTCTGCCACATGTGTCGTGGGTACTTGTCCCTTAACCTGCTCCTGTTGGGTCAGTCTGCCACAGGTGTCGTGGGTATTTGTCCCTTAACCTGCTCCTGTTGGGTCAGTCTGCCACAGGTGTCGTGGGTACTTGTCCCTTAGCCTGCTCCTGTTGGGTCAGTCTGCCACAGGTGTCGTGGGTACTTGTCCCTTAACCTGCTCCTCTTGGGTCAGTCTGCCACAGGTGTCGTGGGTACTTGTCCCTTAACCTGCTCCTGTTGAGTCAGTCTGCCACAGGGGTTGTGGGTACTTGTCCTTTAACCTGCTCCTGTTGAGTCAGTCTGCCACAGGTGTCGTGGGTACTTGTCCCTTAACCTGCTCCTGTTGAGTCAGTCTGCCACAGGTGTCGTGGGTACTTGTCCCTTAGCCTGCTCCTGTTGGGTCAGTCTGCCACAGGTGTCACTGGTACTTGTCCCTTAACCTGCTCCTGTTGGATCAGTCTGCCACAGGTGTCACTGGTACTTGTCCCTTAACCTGCTCCTGTTGAGTCAGTCTGCCACAGGGGTTGTGGGTACTTGTCCCTTAACCTGCTCCTGATGAGTCAGTCTGCCACAGGGGTTGTGGGTACTTGTCCCTTAACCTGCTCCTGTTGAGTCAGTCTGCCACATGTGTCGTGGGTACTTGTCCCTTAACCTGCTCCTGTTGGGTCAGTCTGCCACATGTGTCGTGGGTACTTGTCCCTTAAAGGGACATGAAACCCACATTTTTTCTTCCATGATTTAGAAAGAGAATGCAATTTTAAACACCTTTCTAATTTACTTCTATTATCTCATTTGCTTTATTCTCTTGATATTCTTTGCTGAAAAGCATATCTAGATAAGCTTAGTAGCTGCTGATTGGTTGCTGCACATAGAAGCCTCGTGTGATTGGCTCACCCATGTGCATTGCTTTTTCTTTAACTAAGGATATCTAAAAAATGAAGCAAAATAAATAATAGAAGTAAATTGTAATGCTGTTTAAATTTGTATTCTCTTTCTGAATCATGAAAGAAAGATTTTGGGTTTAGTGGCCCTTTAACCTGCTCCTGTTGGGTCAGTCTGCCACAGGTGTCGTGGGTACTTGTCCCTTAACCTGCTCCTGTTGAGTCAGTCTGCCACAGGTGTCGTGGGTACTTGTCCCTTAACCTGCTCCTGTTGAGTCAGTCTGCCACATGTGTCGTGGGTACTTGTCCCTTAACCTGCTCGTGTTGGGTCAGTCTGCCACATGTGTCGTGGGTACTTGTCCCTTAACCTGCTCCTGTTGGGTCAGTCTGCCACAGGTGTCGTGGGTATTTGTCCCTTAACCTGCTCCTGTTGGGTCAGTCTGCCACAGGTGTCGTGGGTATTTGTCCCTTAACCTGCTCCTGTTGGGTCAGTCTGCCACAGGGGTTGTGGGTACTTGTCCCTTAACCTGCTCCTGTTGTGTCAGTCTGCCACATGTGTCGTGGGTTCTTGTCCCTTAGCCTGCTCGTGTTGGGTCAGTCTGCCACAGGTGTCACTGGTACTTGACCCTTAACCTGCTCCTGTTGGGTCAGTCTGCCACAGATGTTGTGGGTACTTGTCCCTTAGCCTGCTCGTGTTGGGTCAGTTTGCCACAGGTGTTGTGGATATTTGTCCCTTAGCCTGCTCCTGCTGTGTCAGTCTATCACAGGTGTCACTGGTACTTGTCCCTTAACCTGCTCCTGTTGAGTCAGTCTGCCACAGGGGTTGTGGGTACTTGTCCCTTAACCTGCTCCTGTTGAGTCAGTCTGCCACAGGTGTCGTGGGTACTTGTCCCTTAACCTGCTCCTGTTGAGTCAGTCTGCCACATGTGTCGTGGGTACTTGTCCCTTAACCTGCTCCTGTTGGATCAGTCTGCCACATGTGTCGTGGGTACTTGTCCCTTAGCCTGCTCCTGTTGAGTCAGTCTGCCACAGGGGTTGTGGGTACTTGTCCTTTAACCTGCTCCTGTTGGGTCAGTCTGCCACAGGTGTCGTGGGTATTTGTCCCTTAGCCTGCTCCTGTTGGGTCAGTCTGCCACAGGTGTCGTGGGTATTTGTCCCTTAGCCTGCTCCTGTTGGGTCAGTCTGCCACAGGTGTCGTGGGTACTTGTCCCTTAACCTGCTCCTGTTGGGTCAGTCTGCCACAGGTGTCGTGGGTACTTGTCCCTTAACCTGCTCCTGTTGGGTCAGTCTGCCACAGGTGTCCTGGGTACTTGTCCCTTAACCTGCTCCTGTTGAGTCAGTCTGCCACAGGTGTCGTGGGTACTTGTCCCTTAACCTGCTCCTGTTGGGTCAGTCTGCCACAGGTGTCGTGGGTATTTGTCCCTTAACCTGCTCCTGTTGGGTCAGTCTGCCACAGGTGTCGTGGGTATTTGTCCCTTAGCCTGCTCCTGTTGGGTCAGTCTGCCACAGGTGTCGTGGGTACTTGTCCCTTAACCTGCTCCTCTTGGGTCAGTCTGCCACAGGTGTCGTGGGTACTTGTCCCTTAACCTGCTCCTGTTGAGTCAGTCTGCCACAGGGGTTGTGGGTACTTGTCCTTTAACCTGCTCCTGTTGAGTCAGTCTGCCACAGGTGTCGTGGGTACTTGTCCCTTAACCTGCTCCTGTTGAGTCAGTCTGCCACAGGTGTCGTGGGTACTTGTCCCTTAGCCTGTTCCTGTTGGGTCAGTCTGCCACAGGTGTCACTGGTACTTGTCCCTTAACCTGCTCCTGTTGGATCAGTCTGCCACAGGTGTCACTGGTACTTGTCCCTTAACCTGCTCCTGTTGAGTCAGTCTGCCACAGGGGTTGTGGGTACTTGTCCCTTAACCTGCTCCTGATGAGTCAGTCTGCCACAGGGGTTGTGGGTACTTGTCCCTTAACCTGCTCCTGTTGAGTCAGTCTGCCACATGTGTCGTGGGTACTTGTCCCTTAACCTGCTCCTGTTGGGTCAGTCTGCCACATGTGTAGTGGGTACTTGTCCCTTAAAGGGACATGAAACCCACATTTTTTCTTCCATGATTTAGAAAGAGAATGCAATTTTAAACACCTTTCTAATTTACTTCTATTATCTCATTTGCTTTATTCTCTTGATATTCTTTGCTGAAAAGCATATCTAGATAAGCTTAGTAGCTGCTGATTGGTTGCTGCACATAGAAGCCTCGTGTGATTGGCTCACCCATGTGCATTGCTTTTTCTTTAACTAAGGATATCTAAAAAATGAAGCAAAATAAATAATAGAAGTAAATTGTAATGCTGTTTAAATTTGTATTCTCTTTCTGAATCATGAAAGAAAGATTTTGGGTTTAGTGGCCCTTTAACCTGCTCCTGTTGGGTCAGTCTGCCACAGATATTGTGGGTACTTGTCCCTTAACCTGCTCAAGTTGTATCAGTCTGCCACAGGTGTCGTGGGTACTTGTCCCTTAACCTGCTCCTGTTGAGTCAGTCTGCCACATGTGTCCTGGGTACTTGTCCCTTAACCTGCTCGTGTTGGGTCAGTCTGCCACATGTGTCGTGGGTACTTGTCCCTTAACCTGCTCCTGTTGGGTCAGTCTGCCACAGGTGTCGTGGGTATTTGTCCCTTAACCTGCTCCTGTTGGGTCAGTCTGCCACAGGTGTCGTGGGTACTTGTCCCTTAACCTGCTCCTGTTGGGTCAGTCTGCCACAGGGGTTGTGGGTACTTGTCCCTTAACCTGCTCCTGTTGTGTCAGTCTGCCACATGTGTCGTGGGTTCTTGTCCCTTAGCCTGCTCGTGTTGGGTCAGTCTGCCACAGATGTCACTGGTACTTGTCCCTTAACCTGCTCCTGTTGGGTCAGTCTGCCACAGATGTTGTGGGTACTTGTCCCTTAGCCTGCTCGTGTTGGGTCAGTTTGCCACAGGTGTTGTGGATATTTGTCCCTTAGCCTGCTCCTGCTGTGTCAGTCTATCACAGGTGTCACTGGTACTTGTCCCTTAACCTGCTCCTGTTGAGTCAGTCTGCCACAGGGGTTGTGGGTACTTGTCCCTTAACCTGCTCCTGTTGAGTCAGTCTGCCACAGGTGTCGTGGGTACTTGTCCCTTAGCCTACTCCTGTTGTGTCAGTCTGCCACAGGTGTCATGGGTACTTGTCTCTTAGCCTGCTCCTGTTGGGTCAGTCTGCCACAGGTGTCGTGGGTACTTGTCCCTTAACCTGCTCCTGTTGGGTCAGTCTGCCACAGGTGTCGTGGGTACTTGTCCCTTAACCTGCTCCTGTTGAGTCAGTCTGCCACAGGGGTTGTGGGTACTTGTCCTTTAACCTGCTCCTGTTGAGTCAGTCTGCCACATGTGTCGTGGGTACTTGTCCCTTAACCTGCTCCTGTTGGGTCAGTCTGCCACAGGTGTCGTGGGTACTTGTCCCTTAACCTGCTCCTGTTGGGTCAGTCTGCCACAGGTGTCATGGGTACTTGTCCCTTAGCCTGCTCCTGTTGGGTCAGTCTGCCACAGGTGTCGTGGGTACTTGTCCCTTAACCTGCTCCTGTTGGGTCAGTCTGCCACATGTGTCCTGGGTACTTGTCCCTTAACCTGCTCCTGTTGAGTCAGTCTGCCACAGGGGTTGTGGGTACTTGTCCTTTAACCTGCTCCTGTTGAGTCAGTCTGCCACATGTGTCGTGGGTACTTGTCCCTTAACCTGCTCCAGTTGTATCAGTCTGCCACATGTGTCGTGGGTACTTGTCCCTTAACCTGCTCCTGTTGAGTCAGTCTGCCACAGGGGTTGCAGATACTTGTCCTTTTAGCCTACTCCTGTTGTGTCAGTCGGCCACATGTGTCGTGGGTATTTGTCTCTTAGCCTGATTCTTTTGGGTCAGTCTACCACAGGTGTCACTGGTACTTTTCCCTTAACCTGCTCCTGTTGGGTCAGTCTGCCACAGATATGGTGGGTACTTGTCCCTTAGCCTGCTTGTGTTGGGTCAGTCTGTCACAGGTGTCGTTGATATTTGTCCCTTAGCCTACTCCTGTTGTGTCAGTCTGTCACAGGTGTCACTGGTACTTGTCCCTTAACCTGCTCCTGTTGTGTCAGTCTGCCACAGATGTTGTGGGTACTTGTCCCTTAGCCTGCTCGTGTTGGGTCAGTTTGCCACAGGTGTTGTGGATATTTGTCCCTTAGCCTGCTCCTGCTGTGTCAGTCTAACACAGGTGTCACTGGTACTTGTCCCTTAACCTGCTCCTGTTGAGTCAGTCTGCCACAGGGGTTGTGGGTACTTGTCCCTTAACCTGCTCCTGTTGAGTCAGTCTGCCACAGGTGTCGTGGGTACTTGTCCCATAACCTGCTCCTGTTGAGTCAGTCTGCCACATGTGTCGTGGGTACTTGTCCCTTAACCTGCTCCTGTTGGATCAGTCTGCCACATGTGTCGTGGGTACTTGTCCCTTAGCCTGCTCCTGTTGAGTCAGTCTGCCACAGGGGTTGTGGGTACTTGTCCTTTAACCTGCTCCTGTTGGGTCAGTCTGCCACAGGTGTCGTGGGTATTTGTCCCTTAGCCTGCTCTTGTTGGGTCAGTCTGCCACAGGTGTCGTGGGTATTTGTCCCTTAGCCTGCTCCTGTTGGGTCAGTCTGCCACAGGTGTCGTGGGTACTTGTCCCTTAACCTGCTCCTGTTGGGTCAGTCTGCCACAGGTGTCGTGGGTACTTGTCCCTTAACCTGCTCCTGTTGGGTCAGTCTGCCACATGTGTCCTGGGTACTTGTCCCTTAACCTGCTCCTGTTGAGTCAGTCTGCCACATGTGTCGTGGGTACTTGTCCCTTAACCTGCTCCTGTTGGGTCAGTCTGCCACAGGTGTCGTGGGTATTTGTCCCTTAACCTGCTCCTGTTGGGTCAGTCTGCCACAGGTGTCGTGGGTATTTGTCCCTTAGCCTGCTCCTGTTGGGTCAGTCTGCCACAGGTGTCGTGGGTACTTGTCCCTTAACCTGCTCCTCTTGGGTCAGTCTGCCACAGATGTCGTGGGTACTTGTCCCTTAACCTGCTCCTGTTGAGTCAGTCTGCCACAGGGGTTGTGGGTACTTGTCCATTAACCTGCTCCTGTTGAGTCAGTCTGCCACAGGTGTCGTGGGTACTTGTCCCTTAACCTGCTCCTGTTGTGTCAGTCTGCCACAGGTGTCGTGGGTACTTGTCCCTTAGCCTGTTCCTGTTGGGTCAGTCTGCCACAGGTGTCACTGGTACTTGTCCCTTAACCTGCTCCTGTTGGATCAGTCTGCCACAGGTGTCACTGGTACTTGTCCCTTAACCTGCTCCTGTTGAGTCAGTCTGCCACAGGGGTTGTGGGTACTTGTCCCTTAACCTGCTCCTGATGAGTCAGTCTGCCACAGGGGTTGTGGGTACTTGTCCCTTAACCTGCTCCTGTTGAGTCAGTCTGCCACATGTGTCGTGGGTACTTGTCCCTTAACCTGCTCCTGTTGGATCAGTCTGCCACATGTGTCGTGGGTACTTGTCCCTTAAAGGGACATGAAACCCACATTTTTTCTTCCATGATTTAGAAAGAGAATGCAATTTTAAACACCTTTCTAATTTACTTCTATTATCTCATTTGCTTTATTCTCTTGATATTCTTTGCTGAAAAGCATATCTAGATAAGCTTAGTAGCTGCTGATTGGTTGCTGCACATAGAAGCCTCGTGTGATTGGCTCACCCATGTGCATTGCTTTTTCTTTAACTAAGGATATCTAAAAAATGAAGCAAAATAAATAATAGAAGTAAATTGTAATGCTGTTTAAATTTGTATTCTCTTTCTGAATCATGAAAGAAAGATTTTGGGTTTAGTGGCCCTTTAACCTGCTCCTGTTGGGTCAGTCTGCCACAGATATTGTGGGTACTTGTCCCTTAACCTGCTCAAGTTGTATCAGTCTGCCACAGGTGTCGTGGGTACTTGTCCCTTAACCTGCTCCTGTTGAGTCAGTCTGCCACATGTGTCCTGGGTACTTGTCCCTTAACCTGCTCGTGTTGGGTCAGTCTGCCACATGTGTCGTGGGTACTTGTCCCTTAACCTGCTCCTGTTGGGTCAGTCTGCCACAGGTGTCGTGGGTATTTGTCCCTTAACCTGCTCCTGTTGGGTCAGTCTGCCACAGGTGTCGTGGGTATTTGTCCCTTAACCTGCTCCTGTTGGGTCAGTCTGCCACAGGGGTTGTGGGTACTTGTCCCTTAACCTGCTCCTGTTGTGTCAGTCTGCCACATGTGTCGTGGGTTCTTGTCCCTTAGCCTGCTCGTGTTGGGTCAGTCTGCCACAGGTGTCACTGGTACTTGACCCTTAACCTGCTCCTGTTGGGTCAGTCTGCCACAGATGTTGTGGGTACTTGTCCCTTAGCCTGCTCCTGTTGGGTCAGTTTGCCACAGGTGTTGTGGATATTTGTCCCTTAGCCTGCTCCTGCTGTGTCAGTCTATCACAGGTGTCACTGGTACTTGTCCCTTAACCTGCTCCTGTTGAGTCAGTCTGCCACAGGGGTTGTGGGTACTTGTCCCTTAACCTGCTCCTGTTGAGTCAGTCTGCCACAGGTGTCGTGGGTACTTGTCCCTTAGCCTACTCCTGTTGTGTCAGTCTGCCACAGGTGTCATGGGTACTTGTCTCTTAGCCTGCTCCTGTTGGGTCAGTCTGCCACAGATGTCGTGGGTACTTGTCCCTTAACCTGCTCCTGTTGAGTCAGTCTGCCACAGGTGTCGTGGGTACTTGTCCCTTAACCTGCTCCTGTTGTGTCAGTCTGCCACATGTGTCGTGGGTTCTTGTCCCTTAACCTGCTCCTGTTGGGTCAGTCTGCCACAGGTGTCACTGGTACTTGACCCTTAACCTGCTCCTGTTGGGTCAGTCTGCCACAGATGTTGTGGGTACTTGTCCCTTAACCTGCTCGTGTTGGGTCAGTTTGCCACAGGTGTTGTGGATATTTGTCCCTTAGCCTGCTCCTGCTGTGTCAGTCTATCACAGGTGTCACTGGTACTTGTCCCTTAACCTGCTCCTGTTGAGTCAGTCTGCCACAGGGGTTGTGGGTACTTGTCCCTTAACCTGCTCCTGTTGAGTCAGTCTGCCACAGGTGTCGTGGGTACTTGTCCCTTAGCCTACTCCTGTTGTGTCAGTCTGCCACAGGTGTCATGGGTACTTGTCTCTTAGCCTGCTCCTGTTGGGTCAGTCTGCCACAGATGTCGTGGGTACTTGTCCCTTAACCTGCTCCTGTTGAGTCAGTCTGCCAAAGGTGTTGTGGGTACTTGTCCCTTAGTAACATAGTAACATAGTAACATAGTAGATAAGGTTGAAAAAAGACTGAAGTCCATCGAGTTCAACCTATACAAATCTAAAATACTTACAAAAAGCTCCAGTTAAGCTTAAATAACCCCATTAAAATGTGACCCATTTAATACTAGCAATCATATCCATGAATTTTGTTTATATACAGAAATTTATCCAGACTATTTTTAAATGTATCTATGGTATTGGCATTCACTACCTCCTTTGGTAATGAGTTCCACAATTTTATTGCTCTTACAGTGAAAAAATGTTTCCGTTGCAGGAGATTAAATCTCCTTTCCTCCAACCTTAAATTATGACCTCTTGTCAGAAACAATTTTCTTGGAATAAAAAGAGCTTCTGCCATCTCTGTATATGGGCCTTGAATATATTTATATAAAGTAATCATGTCACCTCTCAAGCGCCTTTTTTCTAAAGAGAACAGACCCAGTTTGGCTAGCCTCTCCTCATAGGTTAATTTCTCCAATCCCCTTATTAGCTTTGTGGCCCTTCTCTGAACTTTTTCTAGTTCTGCAATATCTTTTTTAGCAATCGGTCCCCAGAACTGCACTCCAAACTCAAGGTGAGGTCTTACCAGGGCTTTATATAATGACAGAATTATGCTTTCCTCCCTTGAATCAATGCCTCTTTTAATACATGCTAGTATCTTATTAGCCTTTGAAGCCGCTGCCCTGCATTGTGCACTCATCTTTAGCTTGTTATCTATTACTACTCCCAAATCCCTTTCCTCCTGTGTTTGGCTAAGTCTTGTCCCATTTAAAAAATACATAGCCTGCTTATTTTTACTTCCAAAATGTAGAACCTTACATTTTTCCGTATTAAATCTCATTTTCCATTCACTTGCCCATAGTTCTAATTTTAGCAAATCCCTTTGCAAAGAGAGTTCATCCTGCTCTGACCTAATGACCTTACTTAACTTAGTATCATCTGCAAAAATAGAGATGTCGCTATTTAATCCTTGCTCCAAGTCATTTATAAAAATATTAAAAAGAACAGGGCCCAGTACTGATCCCTGGGGGACGCCACTGATTACCTTTGTCCAATCTGAGTATGATCCATTT
Organism: Bombina bombina; assembly: GCF_027579735.1. Lineage (NCBI taxonomy): Eukaryota > Metazoa > Chordata > Amphibia > Anura > Bombinatoridae > Bombina > Bombina bombina. The sequence goes on from NC_069499.1 coordinate 1,063,825, forward strand.
ACTGCTACTCGTTGCTCCCTATCTTTTATCCAGTTATTTATCCATGAGCTAACATTTTCAGCTATTCCCAGTCCCTTAATTTTGTGCATTAATCTCTCATGTGGCACTGTATCAAATGCCTTTGCAAAATCTAAGTATATCACATCAACTGATTCCCCTTTATCTATATTTTTACTTACTTCCTCGTAGAATCTAATTAGATTAGTTTGACATGATCTATTTCTCCTAAAGCCATGCTGATTAGAACTCATAATCTTGTTTACACGAATATGCTCATCAATATAATCCCTTATAATCCCTTCAAATATCTTCCCCACTATTGATGTCAGACTAACTGGTCTATAGCTTCCTGGATCATCCCTGCTTCCCTTTTTGAAGAGTGGCACCACATCAGCTTTACGCCAATCCTGGGGTACCATGCCTGAGGATAATGAGTCTTGAAAAATTAAGAGTAAAGGTTTGTCTATAACAGTGCTAAGTTCCCTTAACACCCTTGGGTGTATTCCATCTGGGCCTGGAGTTTTATTTACCTTAATATTTTTTAGTTTTTTCCTGATATCCTCTAAACAAAACCCAGTTAGTGGTATGGACTGGCATGTTCTATTCTGTTCCAAAGTATCATTCAATGGTTCCTCTCTTGTGTATACTGAAGAAAAAAACTGGTTTAGTACCTCAGCCTTCTCCCTGTCATTATTTATCATGCTACCCTCCACACATTTTAATGTACCTATATTATCCTTCTTAGACTTTTTGCTATTTATGTACTTAAAGAACCTTTTAGGGTTAGACTTAGAATCCTTGGCAATTAATTTTTCATTTTCAATTTTGGCTAATTTGATTGCTTTTTTGCATGCTTTGTTACATTCCTTATAAATATTGTATGCTGAGTCTGTACTATTTTCTTTTAATAATTTAAATGCCCTACGTTTTTTTCCTAATTTCTTTTAACACATTTTTATTTAGCCATAACGGCTTAGTTTTTTTATTTTTATTTTTATAACCATATGGTATGTATTGATATGTATATTTATTTAACAAATTTTTAAATATTATCCATTTATCCTCTGTATTTTTATACCCAAATTTGTTACCCAAATGTTCTTTAACTTCTATGTTTGATATTATATCTGTATTGTTTGATAGCACTAAATCCAATATAGCTTTACTCCTAGTTGGCTCCTCTATTAATTGTGACAAGAAGTTATCCCTGAGAACATTTAAAAATCTATCCCCCTTAGCTGAATTACTAGTTTCATTGGCCCAGTTTATATCAGGGTAGTTAAAATCTCCCATAATTACAGCACTGTTATTAGCAGCCTTACCTATTTGGATAAGTAGTTGAGTTTCCTCTGGGTCACTAATGTTGGGAGGCTTGTAGCATGTTCCTAGTAATATTTTTTTAGGATTTTTTTTCCCCAACTCTTTATTGCAACCCACAGGGTCTCTACATTATCTCCTGTATGATCATAAATATCTTCCCTTATTGTAGGTTTAAGGTCAGGTTTAATATACATGCAGATTCCTCCACCCCTTTTATTATTCCTGTCCCTCCTAAATAATGTATACCCCTCTAAGTTAACTGCCCAGTCATGTGAATCATCCCACCAAGTTTCAGTTATACTGATAACATCATAGTCCTCTTCTGCAACTAAGAGCGTCAGCTCCCCCATTTTACCTGTCATGCTTCTTGCATTTGTTGTCATACATTTAATTTTCATGTGCTTTCTGCTGCTACTTGGTGTACTTTCCTCTATACTTTCTAATGTGACATTTCTTAAGTCATCCCTTCCTTGAGATATTAATGGAGTGACATATTCAGACACTGATCTCTCTGTTCTATTTTGTTCTAATTGACCCTCCCCCCCTTTGCCTAGTTTAAAAGGTTCTCTAAACATGCTACCATCCTTTCCCCCAACACACCTGCACCCATGTCATTCAGGTGCAATCCATCCTTACTGTACAATTTGTACCCTAGTGAAAAATCAGCCCAGTGTTCTAAAAAGTCAAACCCCTCATTTTTACACCATGTTTTTAGCCATGAATTAACAGACCTTAGCTCCTTCTGCCTTACTGAGTTAACACACGGCACTGGTAATATCTCAGAAAATATTACTTTGGAGGTCCTTGCTTTAAGCTTGCTACCTAACTCCCTGAAGTCATTTTTTAGGACTCTCCATCTCCCACTGATTTCTTCATTAGTACCAATATGCACCATGACTGCAGGATCAGACCCGCATCCCTCTAACAATCTATCAATACGCTCCACAATATGCCTAACACGAGCCCCTGGAAGACAGCAAACTGTTCTATGTAAAGGGTCTGGATGACAAATTACCCTATCAACCTTCCTTATAATAGAGTCTCCTACCACCAACATCTGCCTCTGGCCCTGACTTGTATGCCCCTCTTCCATGACTGAAGGACTGCCCACCATAGTATGCTCCTCTTCCACAGCTAAAGGACTGTTCACTATACTAGGCAACACGGCCCTCACTGACACTGCCACCCCTGAACTGATATCCCCAACATCTTCACTTAATCTTGCAAATCTATTGGGGTGTACCAGCCCAGAACTGGCCTGTCTCTTCCGCTTACTTCGCCCTCTAACTGTGACCCAGCTACATCCTGGAGTCTCCTCATCTGAATCCTCCCCATTCCCACTGCTGGAACCATTAACAACCAGCTCAGTCCTATCCATTTCCCTTTCAAGTGTCTGAATTTCATGTAGTGTTGCAATTCGTTCCTCCAGATCCCCAATACGAGTTTCTAAAGAGACAATATGCTCGCACTTGCCACAAACATATAATCCCAGAAGCGGCTGCTCCAGTGATGCAAACATGTTGCAAGCTGTACACTGAATGAGATTCTCACACATTCTTAATAAAAGGTTTAACTTAAAAGTATAAAATAAATATATTTCCCCTTGGTTACCCCAAAACCTTGTTTGCCTAACTACCTTGGTTAGCTAACTATTATACTTAAACAGACAATGTTACTTTAACAGAGAATCAATACAGCAAGCCTAAAAGAGCAAGCTCACAGAGTAAATGTGCTAAATTTATAGGCTTGCAAGGCCCAAACAGGTGAAAATAATATAATCCCACCCCTAATTACCCTTAACCTGCTCCTGTTGAGTCAGTCTGCCACATGTGTCGTGGGTACTTGTCCCTTACCTCTCCTGTTGGATCAGTCTGCCACGTGTCGTGGGTACTTGTCCCTTAGACTGCTCCTGTTGAGTCAGTCTGCCACAGGGGTTGTGGGTACTTGTCCCTTAACCTGCTCCTGTTGAGTCAGTCTGCCACAGGTGTCGTGGGTACTTGTCCCTTAACCTGCTCCTGTTGAGTCAGTCTGCCACATGTGTCGTGGGTACTTGTCCCTTAACCTGCTCCTGTTGGGATCAGTCTGCCACATGTGTCGTGGGTACTTGTCCCTTAACCTGCTCCTGTTGAGTCAGTCTGCCACAGGGGTTGTGGGTACTTGTCCCTTAACCTGCTCCTGTTGGGTCAGTCTGCCACAGGTGTCGTGGGTAATTGTCCCTTAGCCTGCTCCTGTTGGGTCAGTCTGCCACAGGTGTCGTGGGTATTTGTCCCTTAGCCTGCTCCTGTTGGGTCAGTCTGCCACAGGTGTCGTGGGTACTTGTCCCTTAACCTGCTCCTGTTGGGTCAGTCTGCCACAGGTGTCGTGGGTACTTGTCCCTTAACCTGCTCCTGTTGGGTCAGTCTGCCTCATGTGTCCTTGGTACTTGTCCCTTAACCTGCTCCTGTTGAGTCAGTCTGCCACATGTGTCGTGGGTACTTGTCCCTTAACCTGCTCCTGTTGGGTCAGTCTGCCACAGGTGTCGTGGGTACTTGTCCCTTAGCCTGCTCCTGTTGGGTCAGTCTGCCACAGGTGTCGTGGGTACTTGTCCCTTAACCTGCTCCTCTTGGGTCAGTCTGCCACAGGTGTCCGTGGGTACTTGTCCCTTAACCTGCTCCTGTTGAGTCAGTCTGCACAGGGGTTGTGGGTACTTGTCCCTTAACCTGCTCCTGTTGGGTCAGTCTGCCACATGTGTCGTGGGTACTTGTCCCTTAACCTGCTCCTGTTGGGTCAGTCTGCCACAGGTGTCACTGGTACTTGTCCCTTAACCTGCTCCTGTTGGATCAGTCTGCCACAGGTGTCACTGGTACTTGTCCCTTAACCTGCTCCTGTTGAGTCAGTCTGCCACAGGGGTTGTGGGTACTTGTCCCTTAACCTGCTCCTGTTGAGTCAGTCTGCCACAGGGGTTGTGGGTACTTGTCCCTTAACCTGCTCCTGTTGTGTCAGTCTGCCACATGTGTCGTGGGTACTTGTCCCTTAACCTGCTCCTGTTGGGTCAGTCTGCCACATGTGTCGTGGGTACTTGTCCCTTAAAGGGACATGAAACCCACATTTTTTCTTCCATGATTTAGAAAGAGAATGCAATTTTAAACACCTTTCTAATTTACTTCTATTATCTCATTTGCTTTATTCTCTTGATATTCTTTGCTGAAAAGCATATCTAGATATGCTCTAGTAGCTGCTGATTGGTTGCTGCACATAGAAGCCTCGTGTGATTGGCTCACCCATGTGCATTGCTTTTTCTTTAACTAAGGATATCTAAAAAATGAAGCAAAATAAATAATAGAAGTAAATTGTAATGCTGTTTAAATTTGTATTCTCTTTCTGAATCATGAAAGAAAGATTTTGGGTTTAGTGGCCCTTTAACCTGCTCCTGTTGGGTCAGTCTGCCACAGATATTGTGGGTACTTGTCCCTTAACCTGCTCAAGTTGTATCAGTCTGCCACAGGTGTCGTGGGTACTTGTCCCTTAACCTGCTCCTGTTGAGTCAGTCTGCCACATGTGTCCTGGGTACTTGTCCCTTAACCTGCTCGTGTTGGGTCAGTCTGCCACATGTGTCGTGGGTACTTGTCCCTTAACCTGCTCCTGTTGAGTCAGTCTGCCACAGGTGTCGTGGGTATTTGTCCCTTAACCTGCTCCTGTTGGGTCAGTCTGCCACAGGTGTCGTGGGTATTTTGTCCCTTAACCTGCTCCTGTTGGGTCAGTCTGCCACAGGGGTTGTGGGTACTTGTCCCTTAACCTGCTCCTGTTGTGTCAGTCTGCCACATGTGTCGTGGGTTCTTGTCCCTTAGCCTGCTCGTGTTGGGTCAGTCTGCCACAGGTGTCACTGGTACTTGACCCTTAACCTGCTCCTGTTGGGTCAGTCTGCCACAGATGTTGTGGGTACTTGTCCCTTAGCCTGCTCGTGTTGGGTCAGTTTGCCACAGGTGTTGTGGATATTTGTCCCTTAGCCTGCTCCTGCTGTGTCAGTCTATCACAGGTGTCACTGGTACTTGTCCCTTAACCTGCTCCTGTTGAGTCAGTCTGCCACAGGGGTTGTGGGTACTTGTCCCTTAACCTGCTCCTGTTGAGTCAGTCTGCCACAGGTGTCGTGGGTACTTGTCCCTTAGCCTACTCCTGTTGTGTCAGTCTGCCACAGGTGTCATGGGTACTTGTCTCTTAGCCTGCTCCTGTTGGGTCAGTCTGCCACAGGTGTCGTGGGTACTTGTCCCTTAACCTGCTCCTGTTGGGTCAGTCTGCCACATGTGTCCTGGGTACTTGTCCCTTAACCTGCTCCTGTTGAGTCAGTCTGCCACAGGGGTTGTGGGTACTTGTCCTTTAACCTGCTCCTGTTGAGTCAGTCTGCCACATGTGTCGTGGGTACTTGTCCCTTAACCTGCTCCTGTTGGGTCAGTCTGCCACAGGTGTCGTGGGTACTTGTCCCTTAACCTGCTCCTGTTGGGTCAGTCTGCCACAGGTGTCGTGGGTACTTGTCCCTTAGCCTGCTCCTGTTGGGTCAGTCTGCCACAGGTGTCGTGGGTACTTGTCCCTTAACCTGCTCCTGTTGGGTCAGTCTGCCACATGTGTCCTGGGTACTTGTCCCTTAACCTGCTCCTGTTGAGTCAGTCTGCCACAGGGGTTGTGGGTACTTGTCCTTTAACCTGCTCCTGTTGAGTCAGTCTGCCACATGTGTCGTGGGTACTTGTCCCTTAACCTGCTCCAGTTGTTTCAGTCTGCCACATGTGTCGTGGGTACTTGTCCCTTAACCTGCTCCTGTTGAGTCAGTCTGCCACAGGGGTTGCAGATACTTGTCCTTTTAGCCTACTCCTGTTGTGTCAGTCGGCCACATGTGTCGTGGGTATTTGTCTCTTAGCCTGATTCTTTTGGGTCAGTCTACCACAGGTGTCACTGGTACTTTTCCCTTAACCTGCTCCTGTTGGGTCAGTCTGCCACAGATATGGTGGGTACTTGTCCCTTAGCCTGCTTGTGTTGGGTCAGTCTGTCACAGGTGTCGTTGATATTTGTCCCTTAGCCTACTCCTGTTGTGTCAGTCTGTCACAGGTGTCACTGGTACTTGTCCCTTAACCTGCTCCTGTTGTGTCAGTCTGCCACAGATGTTGTGGGTACTTGTCCCTTAGCCTGCTCGTGTTGGGTCAGTTTGCCACAGGTGTTGTGGATATTTGTCCCTTAGCCTGCTCCTGCTGTGTCAGTCTATCACAGGTGTCACTGGTACTTGTCCCTTAACCTGCTCCTGTTGAGTCAGTCTGCCACAGGGGTTGTGGGTACTTGTCCCTTAACCTGCTCCTGTTGAGTCAGTCTGCCACAGGTGTCGTGGGTACTTGTCCCTTAACCTGCTCCTGTTGAGTCAGTCTGCCACATGTGTCGTGGGTACTTGTCCCTTAACCTGCTCCTGTTGGATCAGTCTGCCACATGTGTCGTGGGTACTTGTCCCTTAGCCTGCTCCTGTTGAGTCAGTCTGCCACAGGGGTTGTGGGTACTTGTCCCTTTAACCTGCTCCTGTTGGGTCAGTCTGCCACAGGTGTCGTGGGTATTTGTCCCTTAGCCTGCTCTTGTTGGGTCAGTCTGCCACAGGTGTCGTGGGTATTTGTCCCTTAGCCTGCTCCTGTTGGGTCAGTCTGCCACAGGTGTCGTGGGTACTTGTCCCTTAACCTGCTCCTGTTGGGTCAGTCTGCCACAGGTGTCGTGGGTACTTGTCCCTTAACCTGCTCCTGTTGGGTCAGTCTGCCACATGTGTCCTGGGTACTTGTCCCTTAACCTGCTCCTGTTGAGTCAGTCTGCCACATGTGTCGTGGGTACTTGTCCCTTAACCTGCTCCTGTTGGGTCAGTCTGCCACAGGTGTCGTGGGTATTTGTCCCTTAACCTGCTCCTGTTGGGTCAGTCTGCCACAGGTGTCGTGGTTACTTGTCCCTTAGCCTGCTCCTGTTGGGTCAGTCTGCCACAGGTGTCGTGGGTACTTGTCCCTTAACCTGCTCCTCTTGGGTCAGTCTGCCACAGATGTCGTGGGTACTTGTCCCTTAACCTGCTCCTGTTGAGTCAGTCTGCCACAGGGGTTGTGGGTACTTGTCCTTTAACCTGCTCCTGTTGAGTCAGTCTGCCACAGGTGTCGTGGGTACTTGTCCCTTAACCTGCTCCTGTTGTGTCAGTCTGCCACAGGTGTCGTGGGTACTTGTCCCTTAGCCTGTTCCTGTTGGGTCAGTCTGCCACAGGTGTCACTGGTACTTGTCCCTTAACCTGCTCCTGTTGGATCAGTCTGCCACAGGTGTCACTGGTACTTGTCCCTTAACCTGCTCCTGTTGAGTCAGTCTGCCACAGGGGTTGTGGGTACTTGTCCCTTAACCTGCTCCTGATGAGTCAGTCTGCCACAGGGGTTGTGGGTACTTGTCCCTTAACCTGCTCCTGTTGAGTCAGTCTGCCACATGTGTCGTGGGTACTTGTCCCTTAACCTGCTCCTGTTGGATCAGTCTGCCACATGTGTCGTGGGTACTTGTCCCTTAAAGGGACATGAAACCCACATTTTTTCTTCCATGATTTAGAAAGAGAATGCAATTTTAAACACCTTTCTAATTTACTTCTATTATCTCATTTGCTTTATTCTCTTGATATTCTTTGCTGAAAAGCATATCTAGATAAGCTTAGTAGCTGCTGATTGGTTGCTGCACATAGAAGCCTCGTGTGATTGGCTCACCCATGTGCATTGCTTTTTCTTTAACTAAGGATATCTAAAAAATGAAGCAAAATAAATAATAGAAGTAAATTGTAATGCTGTTTAAATTTGTATTCTCTTTCTGAATCATGAAAGAAAGATTTTGGGTTTAGTGGCCCTTTAACCTGCTCCTGTTGGGTCAGTCTGCCACAGATATTGTGGGTACTTGTCCCTTAACCTGCTCAAGTTGTATCAGTCTGCCACAGGTGTCGTGGGTACTTGTCCCTTAACCTGCTCCTGTTGAGTCAGTCTGCCACATGTGTCCTGGGTACTTGTCCCTTAACCTGCTCGTGTTGGGTCAGTCTGCCACATGTGTCGTGGGTACTTGTCCCTTAACCTGCTCCTGTTGGGTCAGTCTGCCACAGGTGTCGTGGGTATTTGTCCCTTAACCTGCTCCTGTTGGGTCAGTCTGCCACAGGTGTCGTGGGTATTTGTCCCTTAACCTGCTCCTGTTGGGTCAGTCTGCCACAGGGGTTGTGGGTACTTGTCCCTTAACCTGCTCCTGTTGTGTCAGTCTGCCACATGTGTCGTGGGTTCTTGTCCCTTAGCCTGCTCGTGTTGGGTCAGTCTGCCACAGGTGTCATTGGTACTTGACCCTTAACCTGCTCCTGTTGGGTCAGTCTGCCACAGATGTTGTGGGTACTTGTCCCTTAGCCTGCTCGTGTTGGGTCAGTTTGCCACAGGTGTTGTGGATATTTGTCCCTTAGCCTGCTCCTGCTGTGTCAGTCTATCACAGGTGTCACTGGTACTTGTCCCTTAACCTGCTCCTGTTGAGTCAGTCTGCCACAGGGGTTGTGGGTACTTGTCCCTTAACCTGCTCCTGTTGAGTCAGTCTGCCACAGGTGTCGTGGGTACTTGTCCCTTAGCCTACTCCTGTTGTGTCAGTCTGCCACAGGTGTCATGGGTACTTGTCTCTTAGCCTGCTCCTGTTGGGTCAGTCTGCCACAGATGTCGTGGGTACTTGTCCCTTAACCTGCTCCTGTTGAGTCAGTCTGCCACAGGTGTCGTGGGTACTTGTCCCTTAACCTGCTCCTGTTGTGTCAGTCTGCCACATGTGTCGTGGGTTCTTGTCCCTTAGCCTGCTCGTGTTGGGTCAGTCTGCCACAGGTGTCACTGGTACTTGACCCTTAACCTGCTCCTGTTGGGTCAGTCTGCCACAGATGTTGTGGGTACTTGTCCCTTAACCTGCTCGTGTTGGGTCAGTTTGCCACAGGTGTTGTGGATATTTGTCCCTTAGCCTGCTCCTGCTGTGTCAGTCTATCACAGGTGTCACTGGTACTTGTCCCTTAACCTGCTCCTGTTGAGTCAGTCTGCCACAGGGGTTGTGGGTACTTGTCCCTTAACCTGCTCCTGTTGAGTCAGTCTGCCACAGGTGTCGTGGGTACTTGTCCCTTAGCCTACTCCTGTTGTGTCAGTCTGCCACAGGTGTCATGGGTACTTGTCTCTTAGCCTGCTCCTGTTGGGTCAGTCTGCCACAGATGTCGTGGGTACTTGTCCCTTAACCTGCTCCTGTTGAGTCAGTCTGCCAAAGGTGTTGTGGGTACTTGTCCCTTAGTAACATAGTAACATAGTAACATAGTAGATAAGGTTGAAAAAAGACTGAAGTCCATCGAGTTCAACCTATACAAATCTAAAATACTTACAAAAAGCTCCAGTTAAGCTTAAATAACCCCATTAAAATGTGACCCATTTAATACTAGCAATCATATCCATGAATTTTGTTTATATACAGAAATTTATCCAGACTATTTTTAAATGTATCTATGGTATTGGCATTCACTACCTCCTTTGGTAATGAGTTCCACAATTTTATTGCTCTTACAGTGAAAAAATGTTTCCGTTGCAGGAGATTAAATCTCCTTTCCTCCAACCTTAAATTATGACCTCTTGTCAGAAACAATTTTCTTGGAATAAAAAGAGCTTCTGCCATCTCTGTATATGGGCCTTGAATATATTTATATAAAGTAATCATGTCACCTCTCAAGCGCCTTTTTTCTAAAGAGAACAGACCCAGTTTGGCTAGCCTCTCCTCATAGGTTAATTTCTCCAATCCCCTTATTAGCTTTGTGGCCCTTCTCTGAACTTTTTCTAGTTCTGCAATATCTTTTTTAGCAATCGGTCCCCAGAACTGCACTCCAAACTCAAGGTGAGGTCTTACCAGGGCTTTATATAATGACAGAATTATGCTTTCCTCCCTTGAATCAATGCCTCTTTTAATACATGCTAGTATCTTATTAGCCTTTGAAGCCGCTGCCCTGCATTGTGCACTCATCTTTAGCTTGTTATCTATTACTACTCCCAAATCCCTTTCCTCCTGTGTTTGGCTAAGTCTTGTCCCATTTAAAAAATACATAGCCTGCTTATTTTTACTTCCAAAATGTAGAACCTTACATTTTTCCGTATTAAATCTCATTTTCCATTCACTTGCCCATAGTTCTAATTTTAGCAAATCCCTTTGCAAAGAGAGTTCATCCTGCTCTGACCTAATGACCTTACTTAACTTAGTATCATCTGCAAAAATAGAGATGTCGCTATTTAATCCTTGCTCCAAGTCATTTATAAAAATATTAAAAAGAACAGGGCCCAGTACTGATCCCTGGGGGACGCCACTGATTACCTTTGTCCAATCTGAGTATGATCCATTTACTGCTACTCGTTGCTCCCTATCTTTTATCCAGTTATTTATCCATGAGCTAACATTTTCAGCTATTCCCAGTCCCTTAATTTTGTGCATTAATCTCTCATGTGGCACTGTATCAAATGCCTTTGCAAAATCTAAGTATATCACATCAACTGATTCCCCTTTATCTATATTTTTACTTACTTCCTCGTAGAATCTAATTAGATTAGTTTGACATGATCTATTTCTCCTAAAGCCATGCTGATTAGAACTCATAATCTTGTTTACACGAATATGCTCATCAATATAATCCCTTATAATCCCTTCAAATATCTTCCCCACTATTGATGTCAGACTAACTGGTCTATAGCTTCCTGGATCATCCCTGCTTCCCTTTTTGAAGAGTGGCACCACATCAGCTTTACGCCAATCCTGGGGTACCATGCCTGAGGATAATGAGTCTTGAAAAATTAAGAGTAAAGGTTTGTCTATAACAGTGCTAAGTTCCCTTAACACCCTTGGGTGTATTCCATCTGGGCCTGGAGTTTTATTTACCTTAATATTTTTTAGTTTTTTCCTGATATCCTCTAAACAAAACCCAGTTAGTGGTATGGACTGGCATGTTCTATTCTGTTCCAAAGTATCATTCAATGGTTCCTCTCTTGTGTATACTGAAGAAAAAAACTGGTTTAGTACCTCAGCCTTCTCCCTGTCATTATTTATCATGCTACCCTCCACACATTTTAATGTACCTATATTATCCTTCTTAGACTTTTTGCTATTTATGTACTTAAAGAACCTTTTTAGGGTTAGACTTAGAATCCTTGGCAATTAATTTTTCATTTTCAATTTTGGCTAATTTGATTGCTTTTTTGCATGCTTTGTTACATTCCTTATAAATATTGTATGCTGAGTCTGTACTATTTTCTTTTAATAATTTAAATGCCCTACGTTTTTTCCTAATTTCTTTTAACACATTTTTATTTAGCCATAACGGCTTAGTTTTTTTATTTTTATTTTTATAACCATATGGTATGTATTGATATGTATATTTATTTAACAAATTTTTAAATATTATCCATTTATCCTCTGTATTTTTATACCCAAATTTGTTACCCAAATGTTCTTTAACTTCTATGTTTGATATTATATCTGTATTGTTTGATAGCACTAAATCCAATATAGCTTTACTCCTAGTTGGCTCCTCTATTAATTGTGACAAGAAGTTATCCCTGAGAACATTTAAAAATCTATCCCCCTTAGCTGAATTACTAGTTTCATTGGCCCAGTTTATATCAGGGTAGTTAAAATCTCCCATAATTACAGCACTGTTATTAGCAGCCTTACCTATTTGGATAAGTAGTTGAGTTTCCTCTGGGTCACTAATGTTGGGAGGCTTGTAGCATGTTCCTAGTAATATTTTTTTAGGATTTTTTTCCCCAACTCTTTATTGCAACCCACAGGGTCTCTACATTATCTCCTGTATGATCATAAATATCTTCCCTTATTGTAGGTTTAAGGTCAGGTTTAATATACATGCAGATTCCTCCACCCCTTTTATTATTCCTGTCCCTCCTAAATAATGTATACCCCTCTAAGTTAACTGCCCAGTCATGTGAATCATCCCACCAAGTTTCAGTTATACTGATAACATCATAGTCCTCTTCTGCAACTAAGAGCGTCAGCTCCCCCATTTTACCTGTCATGCTTCTTGCATTTGTTGTCATACATTTAATTTTCATGTGCTTTCTGCTGCTACTTGGTGTACTTTCCTCTATACTTTCTAATGTGACATTTCTTAAGTCATCCCTTCCTTGAGATATTAATGGAGTGACATATTCAGACACTGATCTCTCTGTTCTATTTTGTTCTAATTGACCCTCCCCCCCTTTGCCTAGTTTAAAAGGTTCTCTAAACATGCTACCATCCTTTCCCCCAACACACCTGCACCCATGTCATTCAGGTGCAATCCATCCTTACTGTACAATTTGTACCCTAGTGAAAAATCAGCCCAGTGTTCTAAAAAGTCAAACCCCTCATTTTTACACCATGTTTTTAGCCATGAATTAACAGACCTTAGCTCCTTCTGCCTTACTGAGTTAACACACGGCACTGGTAATATCTCAGAAAATATTACTTTGGAGGTCCTTGCTTTAAGCTTGCTACCTAACTCCCTGAAGTCATTTTTTAGGACTCTCCATCTCCCACTGATTTCTTCATTAGTACCAATATGCACCATGACTGCAGGATCAGACCCGCATCCCTCTAACAATCTATCAATACGCTCCACAATATGCCTAACACGAGCCCCTGGAAGACAGCAAACTGTTCTATGTAAAGGGTCTGGATGACAAATTACCCTATCAACCTTCCTTATAATAGAGTCTCCTACCACCAACATCTGCCTCTGGCCCTGACTTGTATGCCCCTCTTCCATGACTGAAGGACTGCCCACCATAGTATGCTCCTCTTCCACAGCTAAAGGACTGTTCACTATACTAGGCAACACGGCCCTCACTGACACTGCCACCCCTGAACTGATATCCCCAACATCTTCACTTAATCTTGCAAATCTATTGGGGTGTACCAGCCCAGAACTGGCCTGTCTCTTCCGCTTACTTCGCCCTCTAACTGTGACCCAGCTACATCCTGGAGTCTCCTCATCTGAATCCTCCCCATTCCCACTGCTGGAACCATTAACAACCAGCTCAGTCCTATCCATTTCCCTTTCAAGTGTCTGAATTTCATGTAGTGTTGCAATTCGTTCCTCCAGATCCCCAATACGAGTTTCTAAAGAGACAATATGCTCGCACTTGCCACAAACATATAATCCCAGAAGCGGCTGCTCCAGTGATGCAAACATGTTGCAAGCTGTACACTGAATGAGATTCTCACACATTCTTAATAAAAGGTTTAACTTAAAAGTATAAAATAAATATATTTCCCCTTGGTTACCCCAAAACCTTGTTTGCCTAACTACCTTGGTTAGCTAACTATTATACTTAAACAGACAATGTTACTTTAACAGAGAATCAATACAGCAAGCCTAAAAGAGCAAGCTCACAGAGTAAATGTGCTAAATTTATAGGCTTGCAAGGCCCAAACAGGTGAAAATAATCCCACCCCTAATTACCCTTAACCTGCTCCTGTTGAGTCAGTCTGCCACATGTGTCGTGGGTACTTGTCCCTTAACCTGCTCCTGTTGGATCAGTCTGCCACGTGTCGTGGGTACTTGTCCCTTAGCCTGCTCCTGTTGAGTCAGTCTGCCACAGGGGTTGTGGGTACTTGTCCTTTAACCTGCTCCTGTTGAGTCAGTCTGCCACAGGTGTCGTGGGTACTTGTCCCTTAACCTGCTCCTGTTGGGTCAGTCTGCCACAGGTGTCGTGTGTATTTGTCCCTTAGCCTGCTCCTGTTGGGTCAGTCTGCCACAGGTGTCGTGGGTATTTGTCCCTTAGCCTGCTCCTGTTGGGTCAGTCTGCCACAGGTGTCGTGGGTACTTGTCCCTTAACCTGCTCCTGTTGGGTCAGTCTGCCACAGGTGTTGTGGGTATTTGTCCCTTAGCCTGCTCCTGTGGGGTCAGTCTGCCACAGGTGTCGTGGGTATTTGTCCCTTAGCCTGCTCCTGTTGGGTCAGTCTGCCACAGGTGTCGTGGGTACTTGTCCCTTAACCTGCTCCTGTTGGGTCAGTCTGCCACAGGTGTCGTGGGTACTTGTCCCTTAACCTGCTCCTGTTGGGTCAGTCTGCCTCATGTGTCCTTGGTACTTGTCCCTTAACCTGCTCCTGTTGAGTCAGTCTGCCACATGTGTCGTGGGTACTTGTCCCTTAACCTGCTCCTGTTGGGTCAGTCTGCCACAGGTGTCGTGGGTATTTGTCCCTTAGCCTGCTCCTGTTGGGTCAGTCTGCCACAGGTGTCGTGGGTACTTGTCCCTTAACCTGCTCCTCTTGGGTCAGTCTGCCACAGGTGTCGTGGGTACTTGTCCCTTAACCTGCTCCTGTTGAGTCAGTCTGCCACAGGGGTTGTGGGTACTTGTCCTTTAACCTGCTCCTGTTGAGTCAGTCTGCCACATGTGTCGTGGGTACTTGTCCCTTAACCTGCTCCTGTTGGGTCAGTCTGCCACAGGTGTCACTGGTACTTGTCCCTTAACCTGCTCCTGTTGGATCAGTCTGCCACAGGTGTCACTGGTACTTGTCCCTTAACCTGCTCCTGTTGAGTCAGTCTGCCACAGGGGTTGTGGGTACTTGTCCCTTAACCTGCTCCTGTTGAGTCAGTCTGCCACAGGGGTTGTGGGTACTTGTCCCTTAAGCTGCTCCTGTTGAGTCAGTCTGCCACATGTGTCGTGGGTACTTGTCCCTTAACCTGCTCCTGTTGGGTCAGTCTGCCACATGTGTCGTGGGTACTTGTCCCTTAAAGGGACATGAAACCCACATTTTTTCTTCCATGATTTAGAAAGAGAATGCAATTTTAAACACCTTTCTAATTTACTTCTATTATCTCATTTGCTTTATTCTCTTGATATTCTTTGCTGAAAAGCATATCTAGATATGCTCACTAGCTGCTGATTGGTTGCTGCACATAGAAGCCTCGTGTGATTGGCTCACCCATGTGCATTGCTTTTTCTTTAACTAAGGATATCTAAAAAATGAAGCAAAATAAATAATAGAAGTAAATTGTAATGCTGTTTAAATTTGTATTCTCTTTCTGAATCATGAAAGAAAGATTTTGGGTTTAGTGGCCCTTTAACCTGCTCCTGTTGGGTCAGTCTGCCACAGATATTGTGGGTACTTGTCCCTTAACCTGCTCAAGTTGTATCAGTCTGCCACAGGTGTCGTGGGTACTTGTCCCTTAACCTGCTCCTGTTGAGTCAGTCTGCCACATGTGTCGTGGGTACTTGTCCCTTAACCTGCTCCTGTTGGGTCAGTCTGCCACAGGTGTCGTGGATATTTGTCCCTTAACCTGCTCCTGTTGGGTCAGTCTGCCACAGGTGTTGTGGGTATTTGTCCCTTAACCTGCTCCTGTTGGGTCAGTCTGCCACAGGGGTTGTGGGTACTTGTCCCTTAACCTGCTCCTGTTGAGTCAGTCTGCCACAGGGGTTGTGGGTACTTGTCCCTTAACCTGCTCCTGTTGTGTCAGTCTGCCACATGTGTCGTGGGTTCTTGTCCCTTAGCCTGATCCTTTTGGGTCAGTCTGCCACAGGTGTCGTGGGAACTTGTCCCTTAACCTGCTCCTGTTGAGTCAGTCTGCCACAGGGGTTGGGGGGTACTTGTCCTTTAACCTGCTCCTGTTGAGTCAGTCTGCCACAGGGGTTGCAGGTACTTGTCCTTTTAGCCTGCTCCTGTTGTGTCAGTCTGCCACATGTGTCGTGGGTATTTGTCTCTTAGCCTGATTCTTTTGGGTCAGTCTGCCACAGGTGTCACTGGTACTTTTCCCTTAACCTGCTCCTGTTGGGTCAGTCTGCCACAGATGTTGTGGGTACTTGTCCCTTAGCCTGCTCATGTTGGGTCAGTCTGCCACAGGTGTCATGGGTACTTGTCCCTTAGCCTACTCCTGTTGTGTCAGTCTGCCACAGGTGTCGTGGATATTTGTCCCTTAGCCTACTCCTGTTGTGTCAGTCTGTCACAGGTGTCACTGGTACTTGTCCCTTAACCTGCTCCTGTTGGGTCAGTCTGCCACAGATGTTGTGGGTACTTGTCCCTTAGCCTGCTCGTGTTGGGTCAGTTTGCCACAGGTGTCATGGATATTTGTCCCTTAGCCTACTCCTGTTGGGTCAGTCTGTCACAGATGTCACTGGTACTTGTCCCTTAACCTGCTCCTGTTGTGTCAGTCTGCCACAGATGTTGTGGGTACTTGTCCCTTAGCCTGCTCCTGCTGTGTAAGTCTACCACAGGTGTCACTGGTACTTGTCCCTTAACCTGCTCCTGTTGGATCAGTCTGCCACAGGTGTCACTGGTACTTGTCCCTTAACCTGCTCCTGTTGAGTCAGTCTGCCACAAGGGTTGCAGGTACTTGTCCCTTAGCCTACTCCTGTTGTGTCAGTCTGCCACAGGTGTCGTGGGTATTTGTCCCTTAGCCTGATCCTTTTGGTTCAGTCTGCCACAGGTGTTGTGGGTATTTGTCCCTTAGCCTGCTCCTGTTGGGTCAGTCTGCCACAGGTGTCGTGGGTATTTGTCCCTTAGCCTGCTCCTGTTGGGTCAGTCTGCCACAGGTGTCGTGGGTACTTGTCCCTTAACCTGCTCCTGTTGGGTCAGTCTGCCACAGGTGTCGTGGGTACTTGTCCCTTAACCTGCTCCTGTTGGGTCAGTCTGCCTCATGTGTCCTGGGTACTTGTCCCTTAACCTGCTCCTGTTGAGTCAGTCTGCCACAGGTGTCGTGGGTATTTGTCCCTTAACCTGCTCCTGTTGGGTCAGTCTGCCACAGGTGTCGTGGGTATTTGTCCCTTAGCCTGCTCCTGTTGGGTCAGTCTGCCACAGGTGTCGTGGGTACTTGTCCCTTAACCTGCTCCTCTTGGGTCAGTCTGCCACAGGTGTCGTGGGTACTTGTCCCTTAACCTGCTCCTGTTGAGTCAGTCTGCCACAGGGGTTGTGGGTACTTGTCCTTTAACCTGCTCCTGTTGAGTCAGTCTGCCACATGTGTCGTGGGTACTTGTCCCTTAACCTGCTCCTGTTGGGTCAGTCTGCCACAGGTGTCACGGGTACTTGTCCCTTAACCTGCTCCTGTTGGATCAGTCTGCCACAGGTGTCACTGGTACTTGTCCCTTAACCTGCTCCTGTTGAGTCAGTCTGCCACAGGGGTTGTGGGTACTTGTCCCTTAACCTGCTCCTGTTGAGTCAGTCTGCCACAGGGGTTGTGGGTACTTGTCCCTTAAGCTGCTCCTGTTGAGTCAGTCTGCCACATGTGTCGTGGGTACTTGTCCCTTAACCTGCTCCTGTTGGGTCAGTCTGCCACATGTGTCGTGGGTACTTGTCCCTTAAAGGGACATGAAACCCACATTTTTTCTTCCATGATTTAGAAAGAGAATGCAATTTTAAACACCTTTCTAATTTACTTCTATTATCTCATTTGCTTTATTCTCTTGATATTCTTTGCTGAAAAGCATATCTAGATATGCTCACTAGCTGCTGATTGGTTGCTGCACATAGAAGCCTCGTGTGATTGGCTCACCCATGTGCATTGCTTTTTCTTTAACTAAGGATATCTAAAAAATGAAGCAAAATAAATAATAGAAGTAAATTGTAATGCTGTTTAAATTTGTATTCTCTTTCTGAATCATGAAAGAAAGATTTTGGGTTTAGTGGCCCTTTAACCTGCTCCTGTTGGGTCAGTCTGCCACAGATATTGTGGGTACTTGTCCCTTAACCTGCTCAAGTTGTATCAGTCTGCCACAGGTGTCGTGGGTACTTGTCCCTTAACCTGCTCCTGTTGAGTCAGTCTGCCACATGTGTCGTGGGTACTTGTCCCTTAACCTGCTCCTGTTGGGCCAGTCTGCCACAGGTGTCGTGGATATTTGTCCCTTAACCTGCTCCTGTTGGGTCAGTCTGCCACAGGTGTCGTGGGTATTTGTCCCTTAACCTGCTCCTGTTGGGTCAGTCTGCCACAGGGGTTGTGGGTACTTGTCCCTTAACCTGCTCCTGTTGAGTCAGTCTGCCACAGGGGTTGTGGGTACTTGTCCCTTAACCTGCTCCTGTTGTGTCAGTCTGCCACATGTGTCGTGGGTTCTTGTCCCTTAGCCTGATCCTTTTGGGTCAGTCTGCCACAGGTGTCGTGGGAACTTGTCCCTTAACCTGCTCCTGTTGAGTCAGTCTGCCACAGGGGTTGGGGGTACTTGTCCTTTAACCTGCTCCTGTTGAGTCAGTCTGCCACAGGGGTTGCAGGTACTTGTCCTTTTAGCCTGCTCCTGTTGTGTCAGTCTGCCACATGTGTCGTGGGTATTTGTCTCTTAGCCTGATTCTTTTGGGTCAGTCTGCCACAGGTGTCACTGGTACTTTTCC
The DNA here is from genome assembly GCF_027579735.1 of Bombina bombina. Lineage (NCBI taxonomy): Eukaryota > Metazoa > Chordata > Amphibia > Anura > Bombinatoridae > Bombina > Bombina bombina. The sequence continues at coordinate 1,082,491 of NC_069499.1, forward strand.
CTTAACCTGCTCCTGTTGGGTCAGTCTGCCACAGATGTTGTGGGTACTTGTCCCTTAGCCTGCTCATGTTGGGTCAGTCTGCCACAGGTGTCATGGGTACTTGTCCCTTAGCCTACTCCTGTTGTGTCAGTCTGCCACAGGTGTCGTGGATATTTGTCCCTTAGCCTACTCCTGTTGTGTCAGTCTGTCACAGGTGTCACTGGTACTTGTCCCTTAACCTGCTCCTGTTGTGTCAGTCTGCCACAGATGTTGTGGGTACTTGTCCCTTAGCCTGCTCGTGTTGGGTCAGTTTGCCACAGGTGTCATGGATATTTGTCCCTTAGCCTACTCCTGTTGGGTCAGTCTGTCACAGATGTCACTGGTACTTGTCCCTTAACCTGCTCCTGTTGTGTCAGTCTGCCACAGATGTTGTGGGTACTTGTCCCTTAGCCTGCTCCTGCTGTGTAAGTCTACCACAGGTGTCACTGGTACTTGTCCCTTAACCTGCTCCTGTTGGATCAGTCTGCCACAGGTGTCACTGGTACTTGTCCCTTAACCTGCTCCTGTTGAGTCAGTCTGCCACAAGGGTTGCAGGTACTTGTCCCTTAGCCTACTCCTGTTGTGTCAGTCTGCCACAGGTGTCGTGGGTATTTGTCCCTTAGCCTGATCCTTTTGGTTCAGTCTGCCACAGGTGTCGTGGGTACTTGTCCCTTAGCCTGCTCGTGTTGGGTCAGTCTGCCACAGGTGTCACTGGTACTTGACCCTTAACCTGCTCCTGTTGGGTCAGTCTGCCACAGATGTTGTGGGTACTTGTCCCTTAGCCTCCTCTTGTTGGGTCAGTCTGCCACAAGTGTCGCTGGGTACTTGTCTCTTAGCCTCCTCTTGTTGGGTCAGTCTGCCACAGGTGTCATTGGGAGTTGTCCCTTAGCCTCCTCTTGTTGGGTCAGTCTGCCACAGGTGTTGTGGGTACTTGTCCCTTAGCCTGCTCCTTTTGGGTCAGTTTGCCACAGGTGTTGCTGGGACTTGTTCCTTAGCCTGCTCTTGTTGGGTCAGTCTGCCACAGGTGTCATGGGTACTGGTTCCTTTAGCCTGCTCCTGTTGGGTCAGTCTGCCACAGGTTTCATGGGTACTTGTCCCTTGGCCTCCTTTTGTTGGGTCAGTCTTCCACAGGGGTCGTGTGTACTTGTCCCTTAACCTGCTACTGTTGGGTCAGTCTGCCACAGGTGTCGTGGGTATTTGTCCCTTAGCCTGATCCTTTTGGGTCAGTCTGCCACAGGTGTCACTGGTATTTTTCCCTTAACCTGCTCCTGTTGGGTCAGTCTGCCACAGATGTTGTGGGTACTTATTCCTTAGCCTACTCCTGTTGTGTCAGTCTGCCACAGGTGTCGTGGGTATTTGTCCCTTAGCCTGATCCTTTTGGGTCAGTCTACCACAGGTGGCACTGGTACTTGTCCGTCTATACGCATGCACGAAACACGTCAGATAGGAGCTTACCTTGTGTCCTTTGTGAAGCCTGCTCCTCAATAAACCTTTTTGATCCACTATGAGACCCAGTGCTTTCTCTTCCTCATCTCACATTTGTTCCTTAGCCTACTCCTGTTGGGTCAGTCTGTCACAGGTATCATGGGTACTTGTCCCTTAGCCTGCTCCTGTTGGGTCAGCCTGCCACAGATGTCGCTGGTACTTGTCCCTTAACCTGCTCCTGTTAGGTCAGTCTGCCACAGATGTTGTGGGTACTTGTCCCTTAACCTGCTCCTGTTGTGTCAGTCTGCCACAGATGTTGTGGAAACTTGTCCCTTGGCCTGCTTCTTTTGGGTCAGTTTGCCACAGGTGTTGCTGTGACTTGTTCCTAAGCCTGCTCTTGTTGGATCACTCTGCCACAGGTGTCATGGGTACTTGTCCCTTAGCCTGCTTCTGTTGAGTCAGTCTGTTACAGGAGTCATGGGTACTTGTTCCTTTAGCCTGCTCCTGTTGTGTCAGTCTGTCACAGGTGTCACTGGGACTTGTCCCTTAGCCTCCTCTTGTTGGATCAGTCTGCCACAGGTGGCATGGGTACTTGTACCTTAGCCTCCTTTTGTTGGGTCAGTTTGCCACAGGTGTGGCTGGGACTTGGCCCTTAGCCTCCTCTTGTTGGTTCAGTCTGCCACAGGTGTCGCAGGGACTTAACCTCCTCCTGCTGGTTTGTCATAGTACTCCTCTTACAAATCCTCTGCTGCTGTTTGCACAGCACTGGGCTCTCTACCGGAAGCAACATCTGCAGTTGGTAATCACTGGTAGCGTGGGTGTTTATAAGGTAAATGACAAATTTTTTGCACTCACATAGCCCACAGGCTGTTTGAAAGTTATATCTGAAGTAAATCACATCAAGGGGACACATGCATTTACAGACATACCACATGTATTACCTAGACTGTTTAAGGAGCCATAGTTTTGGACACATTTGAACTCTGTGTGTGAAAATTTGTGCATTAGTACTTTTTATTTTTATTCAATATTCATTTTTCAGTACATTCCTGTTAACACGCCCAGTTGGTCTACACATTTATTTTCATTTTACGCTAGAGTTATTTTATTCTCTTTATTCGGCAGTGTAACGAGTTATTCTCCCACTGCTCTAAAAATTGCACATACCTGTTCTCCTTAGTGTGCAGGTCCCTTACTGTCTCGCATTCGGGACAACACTGATTACTTTCTTGGCTATTTCATACCGTGGTCAGTAGCACACCATTTAATTTATCTGCTACATTAAAGTTTAACAGAAAAGTCAGAATTTATTTAAGTAATGTGTGTGGAATGTGAATAGTTTTTATAATACATCTATTATACTGCTAATCCTTTTGCCGCTGAGGTAATATTTTGATAATCGTAAGTTGGAGTTAAAAATGTTTCTAGCTCTCTGTGCTGTCAGAGAACCAAAGGGGTCACTGGATCAAATCAATGCTTAGTTCCTGAAAGTGCAGTTAGCCTGCTTTTTATCCAAAAAAAGGTATTGCTTATTGCTGTTATTCTCGGACTGTACGTGCACGTTCTTGTTTTGGTTTTTTTTTTTGTTTCCTGTCAGGTAGATTGCCATTTTTTCAGCATTAAAAGCCGTAACACAAAACTTGTAATTTCAGCATAAGGGCAGTAACACAGCTATTGCGAGTTGTGTTGGTATAGCTATACCACAAGCATTTTAGCCTCTAATGCAACGTCCATTCCGCACTCAAAAAAATGACGTTTCTTTCATGTAATTAGCAAGAGTCCATGAGCTAGTGACGTATGGGATATACATTCCTACCAGGAGGGGCAAAGTTTCCCAAACCTCAAAATGCCTATAAATACACCCCTCACCACACCCACAATTCAGTTTTTACAAACTTTGCCTCCCATGGAGGTGGTGAAGTAAGTTTGTGCTAGAGTCTACGTTGATATGCGCTTCGCAGCAGGTTGGAGCCCGGTTTTCCTCTCAGAGTGCAGTGAATGTCAGAGGGATGTGAAGAGAGTATTGCCTATTTGAATACAATGGTCTTCCTCTAGGGGATCTATTTCATAGGTTCTCTGTTATCGGTCGTAGAGATTTCTTCTCCTACCTCCCTTTTCAGATCGACGATATACTCTTATATACCATTACCTCTACTGATTCTCGTTTCAGTACTGGTTTGGCTATCTACTATATGTAGATGAGTGTCTTAGGGTAAGTAAGTCTTATTTTATTTATGACACTCTAAGCTATGGTTGGGCACTTTATATGTAAAGTTCTAAATATATGTGTTTAAACTTATATTTGCCATGATTCAGGATAATCGGTATTCCTTCATTCAGACTGTCAGTTTCATTATTTGGGATAATGCATATGAATAAATAATTTTTTCTTACCTTAAAAAAAATTTCAATTGACTTTTTTCCCTGCGGGCTGTTATGCTCGCGGGGGCAGACAATGCTTCAATTTATTGCGTCATTCTTGGCGCAAAATTTTTTGGCGCGAAATTTTGTAATTTCCGGCGCCATAGTTGACGCCGGAAGTTTGTTCGTGGTTGCGTCATTTTTTGACGTATGTGTACAGACGTTTTTTTGCGCCAAAAAATGTGGGCGTCGTTTTTGACGTCAGAGGATGTTGCGTCATACTTGGCGCCAAAAAATATGGGCGTTGTACTTGGCGCTAATAATGTGGGCGTCATACTTGGTGCCAAAAAATGTGGGCGTCATACTGGTCTCCACCTTTTTTCACATTATTTAAGTCTCACTTTTTTATTGCTTCTGGTTGCTAGAGGCTTGTTTATTTTGCATCTTTTCCCATTCCTGAAACTGTCATTTAAGGAATTTGATAATTTTGCTTTATATGTTGTTTTTTTCTATTACATATTGCAAGATGTCACAACCTGACCCTGGATCAGAATCTACTTCTGGAAAGACGCTGCCTGATGCTGGTTCTACCAGAGTTAAGTGCATCTGTTGTAAACTTTTGGTAACTGTTCCTCCGGCTGTAGTTTGTGTTAGTTGTCATGATAAGCTTTCTAACGCAGATAGTGTCTCCATTAGTAATAATCCTTTACCTGTTCTTTTTCCTTGAACATCTAATGTTCAGGATGTCCCTGTTAATGTAAAATAATTTGTTTCTAATTATATTAGGAAGGCTCTGTCTGTTATTCCTCCTTCCAGTAAACATAAAAAGTCATTTAAAACTTCTCATATTTCAGATTAATTTTTAAGTGACCGCCATCATTCTGACTTATCTGTTTCTGATGAGGATCTATCTGGTTCAGAAGATTCTGCTTCAGATATTGACACTGATAAATCTTCATATTTATTTAAGATGGAGTTTATTCGTTCTTTACTTAAAGAAGTGTTGATTGCATTAGATATGGAGGAGTCTAGTCCTCTTGATACTAAATTTACTAAGCGTTTAAATTCGGTTTTTAAACCTCATGTAGTTATTCCAGAAGTTTTTCCAGTTCCTGATGCTATTTCAGAAGTAATTTCTAGGGAATGGAATAGTCTAGGTACTAAACTTACTCCTTCTCCAAGGTTTAAGAAATTGTACCCTGTGCCATCTGATAGATTAGAATTTTGGGACAAAATCCCTAAAGTTGATGGGGCTATCTCTACTCTTGCTAAACGTACTACTATTCCTACGGCGGATAGTACTTCCTTTAAGGATCCTTTAGATAGGAAGCTTGAATCCTTTCTAAGGAGAGCTTATTTATGTTTAGCTAATCTTCTTAGACCTGCTATTTCTTTGGCTGATGTTGCTGCAGCTTCCACTTTCTGGTTGGAGGCTTTAGCGCAACAAGTGTCAGACCATAATGCTTATAGCATTGTTAAACTTTTTCAACATGCTAATAACTTTATTTGTGATGCCATTTTTGATATCATTAGAATTGATGTCAGGTATATGTCTTTAGCTATTTTAGCTAGAAGAGCTTTATGGCTTAAATCTTGGAATGCAGATATGACTTCTAAGTCAACTTTGCTTTCTCTTTCTTTCCAAGGTAATAAATTATTTGGTTCACAGTTGCATTCTATAATTTCAACTGTTACTGGGGGGAAAGGAACCTTTTTGCCTCAGGACAAAAAATCTAAAGGTAAATATAGGGCTGCTAATCATTTTCGTTCCTTTCGTCAGAATAAGGAAAAAAAGCCTGACCCTTCCCCTAAAGGAACGGTTTCCGTTTGGAAACCTTCTCCAGTCTGGAATAAATCCAAGCCTTTTAGAAAGTCAAAACCAGCTCCCAAATCTGCATGAATGTGCGGCCCTCATTCCTGCACAGCTGGTAGGGGGCAGGTTACGATTTTTCAAAGATATTTGGATCAATTCGATTCACAGTCTTTGGATTCAGAACATTGTTTCACAAAGGTACAGAATAGGTTTCAAGGTAAGGCCGCCTGTGAGAAGATTTTTCTCTCACGCATTCCAGTAAACCCAGTGAAGGCTCAGGCATTTCTGAAACGTGTTTCAGACCTAGAGTTGGCTGGGGTAATTGTGCCAGTTCCAGTTCTGGAACGGGGTCTGGGGTTTTACTCAAATCTATTCATTGTACCAAAGAAGGAGAATTCCTTCAGACCAGTTCTGGATCTAAAAATATTGAATCATTATGTAAGGATACCATCATTCAAAATGGTGACTATAAGGACTATTCTGCCTTTTGTTCATTAAGGGCATTATATGTCTACAATAGACTTACAGGATGCATATCTTCATATTCCAATTCATCCAGATCACTATCAGTTCCTGAGATTCTCTTTTCTAGACAAGCATTACCAGTTTGTTGCCCTTCCGTTTGGCCTAGCAACAGCTGCAAGGATCTTTTCAAAGGTTCTCGGTGCCCTTCTCTCTGTAATCAGAGAACAGGGTATTGCGGTATTTCCTTATTTGGACGATATCTTGGTACTTGCTCAGTCTTTACATTCTGCAGAATCTCATACGAATCAACTTGTGTTGTTTCTTCAAAGACATGGTTGGAGGATCAATTTACCAAAGAGTTCCTTGATTCCTCAGACAAAGGTAACCTTTTTGGGCTTTCAAATAGATTCAGTGCCCATGAGTTTGTCTCTAACAGAAAAGAGACGTCTGAAGTTGGTTTCAGCTTGTCGAAACCTTAAGTCGCAATCATTCCCTTTGGTAGCTTTGTGCATGTAAATTCTAGGTCTCATTACTGCTGCATCGGACGCGATCCCCTTTGCTCGCTTTCACATGAGATCTCTCCAGCTTTGTATGCTGAACCAGTGGTGCAGGGATTATACAAAGATATCACAATTAATATCCTTAAATCCCAATGTTCGATCTTCTCTGACTTGGTGGTTGAATCACCATCGTCTAATTCAAGGGGCCTCTTTTGTTCGTCCAACCTGGACTGTAATCTCAACAGATGCAAGTCTTTCAGGTTGGGGAGCTGTATGGGGATCTCTGACAGCGCAGGGGGTTTGGGAATTTCAGGAGGCGAAATTGTCAATCAACATTTTGGAACTCCGTGCGATTTTCAGAGCTCTTCAGTTCTGGCCTCTTCTGAAGAGAGAATCGTTTATTTGTTTTCAGACAGACAATGTCACAACCGTGGCGTATGTCAGTCATCAAGGTGGGACTCACAGTCCTCAGGCTATGAAAGAAGTATCTCGGATACTTGTATGGGCGGAATCCAGCTCCTGTCTAATCTCTGCGGTTCATATCCCAGGTGTAGACAATTGGGAAGCGGATTATCTCAGTCGCCAGACGTTACATCCGGGCGAATGGTTTCTTCACCCAGAGGTATTTCTTCAGATTGTTCAAATCTGGGGACTTCCAGAAATAGATCTGATGGCCTCTCATCTAAACAAGAAACTTCCCAGGTATCTGTCCAGATCCAGGGATCCTCAGGCGGAAGAAGTGGACGCGTTGTCGCTTCCTTGGAATTATCAACCTGCTTATATCTTTTCGCCTCTAGTTCTTCTTCCAAAAGTGATTTCCAAAATTCTAATGGAACGTTCGTTTGTATTGCTGGTGGCTCCAGCATGGCCTCACAGGTTTTGGTATGCGGATCTCGTTCGGATAGCAAGTTGCCAACCTTGGACACTTCCGTTAAGGCCAGACCTTCTATCTCAAGGCCCATTTTTCCATCAGGATCTCAAATCATTAAATTTGAAGGTATGGAGATTGAACGCTTGATTCTTAGTTATAGAGGTTTCTCTGACTCAGTGATTAATACTATGATACAGGCTCGTAAATCTGTGTCTAGAAAGATTTATTACCGACTCTGGAAGACTTACATTTCTTGGTGTTCTTCTCATAAATTCTCTTGGCATTCTTTTAGAATTCCTAGAATTTTACAGTTTCCTCAGGATGGTTTGGATAAGGGTTTGTCTGCAAGCTCTTTGAAAGGACAAATCTCTGCTCTTTCTGTTCTTTTTCACAGAAAGACTGCTAATCATCCTGATATTCATTGTTTTGTACAGGCTTTGGTTCGTATCAAGCCTGTCATTAAGTCAATCTCTCCTCCTTGGAGTCTTAATTTGGTTCTGAGGGCTTTACAGGCTCCTCCGTTTGGATATTAAATTACTTTCTTGGAAAGTGTTGTTCCTTTTAGCCATCTCTTCTGCTAGAAAAGTTTCTGAGTTATCTGCTCTTTCTTATGAATCTCCTTTTCTGATTTTTCATCAGGATAAGGCGGTGTTGCAGACTTCATTTAAATTTTTACCTAAGGTTGTGAATTCTAACAACATTAGTAGAGAAATTGTTGTCCCTTCATTGTGTCCTAGTCCTAAGAATTCTCTGGAGAGATCTTTACATTCTTTGGATGTAGTAAGAGCTTTGAAATATTATGTTGAAGCTACTAAAGGTTTTAGAAAGACTTCTAGTCTATTTGTTATCTTTTCTGCCATTTCTTTGGCATCTTGGTTAAAATCTTTGATTCATCATGCTTATGTAGAGTCGGGTAAGTCCCCGCCTCAAAGGATTACAGCTCATTCTACTAGGTCAGTTTCTACTTCCTGGGCGTTTAGGAATGAAGCTTCTGTTGATCAAATTTGCAAAGCAGCAACTTGGTCTTCTTTGCATACTTTTACTAAATTCTACCATTTTGATGTTTTCTCTTCTTCAGAAGCAGTTTTTGGTAGAAAAGTACTTCAGGCAGCTGTTTCAGTTTGATTCTGCTGCTTATTATTTCATTTTTTTGATTTCGGTTGTGGATTATTTTTTCAGCGGAATTGGCTGTCTTTATTTTATCCCTCCCTCTCTAGTGACTCTTGCGTGGAAGTTCCACATCTTGGGTATTTATATCCCATACGTCACTAGCTCATGGACTCTTGCTAATTACATGAAAGAAAACATAATTTATGTAATAAATGAATAAATTCATTTCTTTCATATTAGCAAGAGTCCATGAGGCCCACCCTTTTTGTGGTGGTTATGATTTTTTTGTATAAAGCACAATTATTCCAATTCCTTATTTTTTATGCTTTCGCTCCTTTATCACCCCACTTCTTGGCTATTCGTTAAACTGAATTGTGGGTGTGGTGAGGGGTGTATTTATAGGCATTTTGAGGTTTGGGAAACTTTGCCCCTCCTGGTAGGAATGTATATCCCATACGTCACTAGCTCATGGACTCTTGCTAATATGAAAGAAATGAATTTATCAGGTAAGTTCTTACATAAATTAAGTTTTTTGCGTGGGATTTTCATAGTGCCAGTATTACAGGTTGTTCGGTCCGGCTAAAATGCTTGCGTTACAGCCTGTACCGACACAATCCATACCGCCATCTGAAAGCAGTAGTTATGAGTTTTGTGCCACAAAAATGTTTCACAAAACATATAACTAAAGTGTTACAAAGTACACTAACGCCCATAAACTACCTATTAACCTCTAAACTGCTACCCTCCCACATCGCAAACACTGTATTAAACCTATTAACCCCTAATATGCCGCCCACCTATATTGTGACCAATAAATACATTTAACCCCTAATATGCCGCTCCCGACATCAATAAAAAATTATTAACCCCATTCCACTGCTCACCGACATCACCGCCACTATAATAAAGCTATTAACCCCTATTCTGCCACTCTCCAACATCACAGACATTAATACAAATTATTGACCCCTATTCTGCCATTTCCTGACACCACCACTATAATAAAGCTATTAACCCCTATTCTGCCGCTCCCCGACACTATAATAAAGTTATTAACCCCTAAACCTCCAGCCCTCCACATTGCGAAACACTAAACTATTAACCCCTAAACCTAACACCCCGCTAACTTTTTAAATTAAAATTACAATATAACTATATTTAAATAAGTAAAAACTTACCTGTGAAATAAAAATAAACCTAACAAACTATAAATTAACCTAACCTTAACTATAAATTAACCTATTCTAATAAAATAAAAATACTACCAATTAAAAAATCTAAATTACAAATTCAAAAAAACCTAACAAACACTAAATTACGAAAAACAAAACACACTAAGCTTTCAAAAATAATAAACCAAATTATAAAAACAATTACACCTAATCTAATAGCCCTATAAAAATAAAAACACCCCCTAGCCTACAATAAACTACCAATAGCCCTTAAAAGGGCCTTTTGTAGGGCATTGCCCTAAGTTAAACCGCTTTTTTACCTGTAAAAAATAATACAAATTCCCCCAACTAAAACCCACCACCCAACCAACCCCCCCAAATAATAAACCTAACTCTAAAAAAAAACTAAGCTACCCATTGCCCCTAAAGGGGCATTTATATCGGCATTGCCCTTAAAGGGGTATTCAGCTCTTTTACATTGCTCTTAAAAGGGCATTAAGCTGGGGCGGAGCCAAACACCGCACAGAGCAGTCGCAACCTTTCAGAGCTCCCACTTATGCACTAGCTTTATGCTTCTAAAAACCAACAAAGGACCGTTTTTTCTTTATCTTTTAAGAGACACTTTAGTCATTATTTAGCTGCTGTGCTCCTACTACCTGCACGTTGAGTCACCCGGTGACTTTTTAGGAGCTGACTTAGGCCGCAGTCTATAGGAGCCTCAGAGAAGAGGAGCTAATCTTACCCAGAGACCGGAGGGTTCAACACAGCTTATACTACTGTATCATATCGCATCTAGCTCCGGAGGGTCGGGGATCCGCTCCGGAGCTTATTTGAGGACGCTGCAGCTGCTGCAAAAGGAGATCTGCCTAAAACAACGCAGAGGTCATTCCTCCGGCAATACAACAGAGGCGGCAAGCGTGAGTAGCACTCGGGCGGACATCGCCTAGAGACAAATTAGACTATCTCCTTCATTAATATTAGTATAGCAGAAACATACCCATTTCAAAACCTCTCATCTGGGTTTCACTGCTACCGGGTGCATATCGTGCTAAGGCGCGAAAGCGCCATCTTGGATTTTTCTCACTACTGACATACACCCGGTGCGAAGTGTGACAGTTAACGCTGTGCAGTTAAGCCCCAATATTTAACATCTGACCTTAGCGCAGTCACAAACAGCTGGTACCGCAGTCTATATAGACATATAGCCAACGGGGAAAAAATACATAAATAAAAAAGGGTGCATCTAAGCCCACTCGCCTCTACTAACTGTATAAATTAATAACCACCATAATACTATTGCCACGTGGGAACCTATTTCAATGCAGGCCTCCACTGGCCATTTTTCTAGTGTTATACCCACAACTGTGTACCTCTAGATCTTTCTCTGATCACCTGGCATATCAGTGAACTATACAGCAGAAGAGCTGCACATACATCCTCTCTGGGCTTGCTTTCCCTGCGGCTAGATAACACTTCAGTCTTAGGTGCCTAGTTCAGGGACACAGTTAAAAGTCTATTGCTAGAACAGCTCTGCATAAGTAAAATCTACAGGGAGGAAAACTTCAGTTACAGCACCCTGTGACACCACACTGTTTTCAAAAGCAAGAAGTACAGCAAAAACAGTTAATTATCTTCAGCCTCCCAACCTCTAGTAAACAAAAGCTGCAATAGTGTGTTATTGAGGCCTGAATTCCTTGCAGTTCATCATTGTTTCTAAGTTTCTATGTACCTGTACTCCAATTAGATGATAACTACACTATAAGAACCATGGAATAAAACAGCTTGGCTGTTTCAGCCTGTCTACCACTCAGTGTTATATAACATAATTTCAGTATATAGATTCAAATAAGTCCGCTCCTGAAGCAGCAGAATACCCGCTAAATCTTAGCTATACAATAAATACTTCGCTTAATAGCATGTCCCAGTCAGCCAGGAAAAAAAATAAACAGCTTTTATTACCAAAAAAGACTGTGATTGATCATTTTGGGCCCCTGTGTACAGCATCACAGCTTAGTGACACTGAATCCCTGGAGTCACCGAGAACCGAAACCTCTGAACTCACGCTGGCAGCCATGCAAGATATCCAGCAGTCTTCACCAACTACAGTTACCCCTACTTTCATCATGGACTCTTTGAAATCTTTACTAGATAATCACCATGCGTCATTCACGGCTAAACTTACAGCTTCTACTGCTGAGCTGAAAAGAGAAATTTCGTCTACAAATGAACGCATCGATTCTCTTGAAAGACGCCAAGAGGATATGACCTCCGAACAATCCAATCTACTAAACTTCGCACAGCGACTTTCTGATTACTTCGATGTAGTAGAAGATAAAATTGCCGACCTGGAAGACAGGTCCAGGCGCAACAACCTACGGATCCGGGGGGTGCCTGAGACCGTCTCCATGTCCGACTTACAACCATTCCTCAGGGAATTGTTCCATCTACTAGCACCTCCAGCCTTGAAATCGGAAGACCTGATTGATAGAGCCCATCGCTCGCTCAAACCCAAAGGCTTATCGGAGGATCAGCCGAGAGATATAATAGTCCGTATGCACTACTACACTTATAAAGAAAGAATCCAAAGGGCCCATTTCCAGAAACCTGCTTTACCTGATAAGTTCAGAAACGTACAAATATTCCCTGATCTGTCTGCAAGGACTCTACAGAAAAGAAAAACCTTTACTGAAGTTACCTCTATTCTCAGAAAGAACAACATTAGGTACAGATGGGGCTATCCCATAAAGCTACTTATCTTCAGAAACAACCAAGTTTTCACAATCATGAAGCCAGATAAAGGCTATGAACTTCTACAACTCTGGAACCTGCTGCCTTCTCGCAAAGAGAACTTACATCCTCAACACAACCAATTAAATGCTTCAGCAGAAGAATGGCCAGCTTCTTCCACTTCCACCTCCAGTGGCCGCCAAACCATCACAAGTCATACAAGAATCAGCCATCCAAACTGGTCCCCAAGCAAGGTGCAAGACCCTATTCAACGTAAACAACCAGAAAGACCCGACTGGTCTGCACTCCCTCGGAGACATAGATCTGGCTCACCGTCAACTTAAAGCCACCCGCAAGACTCTAACTTTGTGCTCTGCACTGTAAGACTATGCTGCAGCTTCACCTGGTTGCCTGGTTAATATATCCTAACGAGAGTGCCTTAAGGACGATAAGTATACATCTAATTTTGTCCTTCATTCTTTTGTTTTAGGTCTCTTATATGTTGATGTTATTGTCAAAAGCTTGTGAGTTTATTTTTCTAGAGAGACTTTTTATAGCTACACCTACAGCAGGGACTGCTCTATGGACCTCATTTCAGGCCTGATGGGGCTCCAATAGCTCATGTCCTAACAACCTAATCATCTGATTGTCTTGCAGACTATTAACTAGATGCTGTCCTTACTGTGTCAACTGTTATTTCTGTTAAAGTTTAATTGTATAGTATTAACCTTACACTACATTCCCGCATGCAGACATTACATTGCACACGCCTTCACAAAAAACATAAAACACACCTTAGGAGGACGTCAAGCTACATAACATCTGTGGTCGAGGGGTCAGCCCGACTTACTTAGGCCATACACTCACTAAACAACGACTTCCATCTCATTACAGAGCTTAACTTATCAAACTTTATGACCCCACTCACATTTACTCGGAACTCCGTTTAGAGGACATCAACATAAATTACCCTTAAACCTACCCGAGGAAACAACGAGACTACATGAGGTAACACCTGGACACTAGACAAACACTCACGGACACATACGGACACATACTCTAATCAGGTGACCCTACATACTAACATGGACAGCAGTACAGCTGCAGCTGGTCTTGTGCATGTGTTACATACAAATACAAATGTTTAATACTCAAAATGTTGAGGTTTGTAAGTTAATGTTTACTGAATGTTCATTGCATGTATAGTATTACTTTTCTCTCCTATGCTGTTCTTTTAGATTTGTATAGACACTGTCAGTATCACCCCTATAGGCCTTAACTATACCACATGACAGGCGTACTGGCCGCCTCACCGAACCTACCTAACTTTACAACTATATATAAATACCTCCCCCCCCCCCACAATCTCTTATCACAATTCATATACCCTTACTTACTACCATTTATTTTCCACAAGGAACCTCCTCTATCGAGGGGGACTACCTAAGCGGTTTCTCTCGACTATACCGCAACTACTAGAAACGTACTTTACATATCGCACCACTTTTCTCATATGATTTAAATTGTACATAACATGAATAATGTGGTTTCCTATTTGGACCCTTTAGAGGTCCATACTATTGTAGATACACCTACTTGAATCCTTGAGACTACAGCATAATAAAGTTGTGAGAGGTCCTCTGGGCCCGTAATGTAGGTGCTCTGTAATGATTGCTAGTATTATTCTCATGTCTTGTTTGTTCTGTTTTTTTTTTTTCTGTAAAGGAAAAGCTTAGACAAGATGTTACCTTAGATTACTCCCTGTTTATGCATATGTTTTGTAACCAATTCATGTTAGCATTTTATGCTTGTATGCCGTAATTAAACCACAATAAAAATTATTTTCAAAAAAAAAAAAAAAAAAAGGGCATTAAGCTCTTTTTCAAAATCCCAAACCCTAATCTGAAAAAAACCAAAAACCTAACACTAACCCCAGAATATCTACTCACGGTTGCTGAAGTCCGGACATCCAGGCGGCGACATCTAAATCCATCGCGGGGGGGGCGTCTTCTATCTTCATCCCGGCAGTGCGGAGCAGCGAAGACATCCAGCGCGGATCGTCCTCTTCATACGGCCCCGCCATACACTGAAGCTTCAATGCAAGGTAGCAGTTTCAGAATGGCATACCTTGTATTCCTATTGGCTGATTTGAATTTGAAGAGTGTGTCAAAGCAGCTCTTGGCTTTTGTGCGGTATGGAGCTTAACGCTACCATATTGCACGCACAAGGAGGCTTTTCAGTAACTCGTAACGGTAGCGCTATGGTGAAACAACACAACTTTTTTGGCGTTAGTTTTGCACCCTGTTTAGCGCAAAACTCGTAATCTAGGTGTTTGTGAGTTGCTGATGTCTGACTGCAGTCTTTTTAGATGCACGCTTGTCAGTTGCCTGCATTTAATTTGTTTTTCCCTCTTTGCCCTTCGTCATATTGTTAGTGCTGCTGGATGAACAAATAACACTTCTGGTTATTGTGCAGGGGATAAGATTTTCTGCCAAGAGCTTCTTTGTAGGATTTTATGTTTTTCTTGCCTTTCTTTACTTTAAAGGGACAGTCAACATCAGAATTGTTGTTGTTTGAAAAGATGAATAATCCCTTAATTACCCATTCCCCAGTTTTGCATAAACACAGTTATAATAATAAATCCTTGTATCTAAGCCTCTGCAAACGGCCTCCTTATTTCAGTTCTTTTGACAGACTTGCATTTTAGCCAATCAGTGCTTACTCCTCGGTAAATACACATGCCTGAGCTCAATGTTATCTATACGAAACACATGAACTAACGCCCTCTAGTGGTGAAAAACTGTCAAAATGCATTTAAATTAGAGGCAGCCTTCACTGTCTAAGAAATGAGCATATAAACCTCCTAGGTTTAGCTTTCAACTAAGAATACCAAAAGAATAAAGCAAATCTGCTGATAAAAGTAAATTGGAAAGTGGTTTAAAATTACATGCCCTTTTTAAATCATGAACTTTTTTTGGACTTGACTGTCCCTTTAATAATTATTATGCTTTAATTATTTATTTACACCTAGATTACAAGTTTTGCGTTAGAGGCTGTGCGGTGCTAACGAGCAGTTTTCCCTCACCGCTCACTTACATGCAGCGCTGGTATTACGAGTTTTCAGAAACCCGTCGTTAAAAGACAAGAAGTGAGCGTTGAGCAAAATTTTGCTCATTACCGCACTCCAATACCAGCGCTGCTTAAGTTAGCGGTGAGCTGGTCGTATGTGATCGTGCACAATTTCCCCATAGGAATCAACAGGGAGATCCGGCTGAAAAAAAGTCTAACACCTGCAAAAAAGCAGCGTAAAACTCAGAAACGCAGCCCCATTGATTCCTATGGGGAAATAAAATTTATGTTTACACCTAACACCCTAACATGGACCTTGAGTCGAAACACCCCTAATCTTACACTTATTAACCCCTAATCTGCCGCCCCCGACATCTGCATTAAATTATTAACCCCTAATCTGCCGCTCCGGACACCGCCACCACCTACATTATACTTATGAACCCCTAATCTGCTGCCCCCAACATCGCCGCCACCTACATTATATTTATTAACCCCTAATCTGCCTTCCTCAATGTCTCCGCAACCTACCTACACTTATTAACCCCTAACCTGCCGCCCCCAACGTCGCCGCCACTATATTAAAGTTATTAACCCCTAAACCTAAGTCTAACCCTAAACCTAATACCCACTAACTTAAATATAATTTAAATAAATCTAAATAAATATTCATATCATTAACTGAATAATTCCTATTTAAAACTAAATACTTACCTGTAAAATAAACCCTAAGCTAGCTACAATATAACTAATAGTTACATTGTAGCCAGTTTAGGATTTATTTTTATTTTACAGGCAAGTTTGTATTTATTTTAACTAGGTAGAATAGTTATTAACTATTTAATAACTACCTAGCTAAAATAAGTACAAAATTACCTGTAAAATAAAACCTAACCTAAGTTACACTAACACCTAACACTACACTATAATTAAATAAATTAACTAAATTAAATACAATTACCTAAATTACATTAAATTAGCTAAAGTACAAAAAAACCCCACTAAATTACAGAAAATAATTAGCAAATTACAGAAATTTAAACTAATTACACCTAATCTAATAGCCCTATTGAAATAAAAAGCCCCCCCAAAATAAAAAAAAAACCTAGCCTAAACTAAACTACCAATAGCCCTTAAAATGGCCTTTTGCGGGGCATTGCCCCAAAGTAATCAGCTATTTTACCTGTAAAAAAAATACAACCCCCCCAGAGTAAAACCCACCACCCACACAACCAACCCCCCAAATAAAATACTATCTAAAAAAACCTAAGCTCCCCATTGCCCTGGAAAGGGCATTTGGATGGGCATTGCCCTTAAAAGGGCAGTTAGCTCTTTTGTCGCCCAAACCCTAATCTAAAAATAAAACCCACCCAATACACCCTTAAAAAAACCTAACACTAACCCCCTGAAGATCGACTTACCGGGAGACGTCTTCATCCAATCCGGGCGAAGTGGTCCACCAGATGGGCAGAAGTCTTCATCCAAGCTGGGCAGAAGTGGTCCTCCAGACGGGCAGAAGTCTTCATCCAGACGGCATCTTCTATCTTCATCCATCCGACCCGGAGCGGGTCCATCTTCAAGACATCCGACGCGGAGCATCCTCTTCACCCGACGACTAAAGCATAATGAAGGTACCTTTAAGTGACGTCATCCAAGATGGTGTCCCTTAGATTCCGATTGGCTGATAAAATTATATCAGCCAATCGGAATTAAGGTAGAAAACCAGCCAATAGGATTGAGCTCGCAATCTATTGGCTAATTGGAACAGCCAATAGAATGTGAGCTCAATCCTATTGGCTCATTGGATCAGCCAATAGGTTTGAGCTTCAATCCTATTGGCTGATTGCATCAGCCAATAGGATTTTTTCTACCTTAATTCCGATTGGCTGATAGAATTCTATCAGCCAATCGGAATCTAAGGGACGCCATCTTGGATGACGTCACTTAAAGGTACCTTAATTATGTTTTAGTCGTCTGGATATAGACTTCTGCCCGTCTGGAGGACCACTTCGCCCGGCTTGGATGAAGACGTCTCCCGGTAAGTCGATCTTTAGGGGGTTAGTGTTAGTTTTTTTTTTAAGGGTGTATTGGGTGGGTTTTATTTTTTAGATTAGGGTTTGGGCGGCAAAAGAGCTAACTGCCCTTTTAAGGGCAATGCCCATCCAAATGCCCTTTTCAGGGGAGCTTAGTTTTTTTTTTGATAGTATTTTATTTGGGGGGTTGGTTGTGTGGGTGGTGGGTTTTACTGTTGGGCTGTAATGATGTCGCGAATAGTTCGCCGGCGAATAGTTCCCGGCGAACATAGCATGTTCGTTTTCGCCGCGGAGGGCGAACATATGCAATGTTCGATCCGCCCCCTATTCGTCATCATTGAGTAATACTTTGACCCTGTACCTCACAGTCAGCAGACACATTCCAGCCAATCAGCAGCAGACCCTCCCTCCCAGACCCTCCTACCTCCTGGACAGCATCCATTTTAGATTCATTCGGAAGCTGCATTGTTAGTGATAGGAGGGACAGTGTAGCTGTTGCTGAGTTAATAGGGAAATTGATAGCTAGGCTAGTGTATTCAGTGTCCACTACAGTCTTGAAGGACTCATCTGATCTCTGCTGTAAGGACAGCACCCCAAAAAGGCCTTTTTAGGGCTAGAACATCAGTTTGCTTTTTTTTTTTTTTTTCCTGTGTAATCTAATTGCAGTTGCCTGCCTGCCAGCGTGTGTGTCAGGCTCACAGCGTATACTGTGCCAACTTGCCCAGTACCACCACTCATATCTGGTGTAACAGTAGTGTAGATTTAAAAAAAAAAACTTTTTTTGACTGTGTTAAATAATAGCAGTCAGTTTCCTTCACACGTGTGCGTTTCAGGGCCTGCCTGCCAGGGCACAGTGTCACCCCAGTGCAAGTCATATCTGGTGTAACAGTAGTGTAGATTTAAAAAAAAAAACACTTTTTTGACTGTGTTAAATAATAGCAGTCAGTTTCCTTCACACGTGTGCGTTTCAGTGCCTGCCAGAGCACAATGTCACCCCAGTGCAACTCATATCTGGTGTAACAGTAGTGTAGATTTAAAAAAAAAAAACACTTTTTTGACTGTGTTAAATAATAGCAGTCAGTTTCCTTCACACGTGTGAGTTTCAGTGCCTGCCTGCCAGGGCACAGTGTCACCCCAGTGCAACTCATGTCTGGTGTAACAGTAGTATAGATTTAAAAAAAACAACACTTTTTTTACTGTGTTAAATAATAGCAGTCAGTTTCCTTCACACGTGTGCATTTCAGTGCCTGCCTGACTGCCAGGGCACAGTGTCACACCAGTAAAACTCATATCTGGTGTAACAGTAGTGTACATTTAAAAAAAAAAATATACAATTTTGACTGTAATAGATTAAATAGCAGTTAGTTGTCTGCAAGCGTGTGTGTCAGGCCTACAGCGTCTACTCTGCCAACTTCTGCCAGTGCACAGTGCCACTCATATCTGTTGTCACAGTAGCTTGCACGCATAGTACCACTAATCGAAAAAAAAATGACAGGCAGAGGCAGGCCACCCCGCAGGGGCCGTCGTGTTTGTGGTGCTGTGATTCCCTTTGCCCTAGAATAATGCCCAGTGTTCAGAGGACACGTACCCCAAACTCGAACATTTCTGAGGACATAGTTAACTGGCTAACACAGGACACCCAATCTTCTACAGCTTCCGCTTGGAACCTTGACGCACCATCCTCCTTCAGCTTAGCTTCTGGCACCTCTCAAGTTACCACTCGCCCGCCTGCCGCCACAACCAACACTAGCACCACAGCCACTTCATTTGATCTGTCAGAGGAGTTATTTACACATCAGTTGGAAAAAATGAGTGATAGTGATGTGCAACCATTATTGCCAGAGGATGTAGATAACAGGGTTATGTCTCAGTCAGGCAGCATTACACACATGGACGTACGGTGTGATGATGATGATGTTGTACCCGCTGCTGCTTCCTTTGCTGAGTTGTCAGATACAAGTGAAGCGGTTGATGATGACGATGCGTCTGTGGATGTCACGTGGGTGCCCGCTAGAAGAGAAGAAGAAGAGGGGGAAAGTTCAGATGGGGAGACAGAGAGGAGGAGGAGATGAGTTGGAAGGAGGGGGAGGTCGTCGCAAGGAGCTAGTGGCACAGTCAGACAGCATGCATCGGCAACCCGGGGGCAGCCAGACAGCACACCAATCAACGCATGCTGTTGCCACCACCAGAATGCCGTCATTGCAGAGCTCAGCAGTGTGGCATTTTTTTTTGTGTGTCTGCCTCTGACAACAGTGATTCCATTTGCAACCTGTGCCAAAAGAAACTGAGCCGTGGGAAGTCCAACACCCACCTAGGTACAACTGCTTTGCGAAGGCACATGATTGCACATCACAAACGCCTATGGGATCAACACATGAGTACAAGCAGCACACAAACTCAACACCGCCATCCTCCTCCTGGTCCAGCATCTTCAGCCACGTCAACCACTGCTGTCCTCCTTGCCCCCTCTCAACCATCCGCCACTCCGTGTCTCGCCTTGGCGCAGTTCCTGCTCATCTGCCCACAGTCAGGTGTCTGTCAAGGACATGTTTGAGCGTAAGAAGCCAATGTCACAAAGTCATCCCCTTGCCCGGCATCTGACAGCTGGCTTGACTGAACTCTTAGCCCGCCAGCTTTTACCATACAAGCTGGTGGAGTCTGAGGCGTTCAAAAAATTTGTAGCTATTGGGACACTGCAGTGGAAGGTACCCGGCCGAAATTTCTTTGCACAAAAGGCAATCCCCAACCTGTACTCGATTGTGCAAATGGAAGTAATGGCATGTCTGGCACACAGTGTTGGGGAGAGGGTCCATCTGACCACTGATACCTGGTCTGCAAAGCATGGTCAGGGCAGGTATATCACCTACACTGCACATTGGGTAAACCTGCTGACGGCTGCCAAGCATGGAATGCGTGGCTCTGCAGAGGAGTTGGTGACACCTCCACAACTTGCAGGCGGGCCTGCTGCCACCTCCTCTACTCCTCCTACTCCATCCTCTTCCATAACCTCTTCTGCTGAGTCCTCTTCTGCTGCTGCGTCTTGCTCCACATCAATGGCACCCCCCCCAGCTCCCCAGGTACTATTCCACATCCCGGATACGGCAGTGTCACACCGTCTTGGGGTTGACTTGCCTGAAAGCAGAGAGTCACACCGGACCAGCACTCCTGTCCGCCCTGAATGCACAGGTGGATCAGTGGCTGACTCCGCACCAACTGGAGATCGGCAAAGTGGTTAGTGACAACGGAAGAAATTTGGTGGCGGCATTGAATTTGGGCAAGTTGACACATGTGCCGTGCATGGCACGTGTGTAATCTGATCGTACAACGCTTTGTGCATAAGTACCCAGGCTTACAGGACATCCTGAAGCAGGCCAGGAAGGTGTGTGGCCATTTCAGGCGTTCCTACACAGCCATGGCACACTTTTCAGATATCCAGCGGCGAAACAACATGCCAGTGAGACGCTTGATTTGCGACAGCCCAACACGTTGGAATTCAACACTCCTAATGTTCAACCGCCTGATCCAACAAGAAAAAGCAGTTTACGACTATTTGTATGAACTGGGTGCTAGGACAGCCTCTGCGGGGCTGGGAATTTTTTTGCCACGTTACTGGACGCTCATGCGCAATGTCTGTAGGCTCATGTGTCCTTTTGAGGAGGTGACAAACCTAGTCAGTCGCACCGAAGGCACCATCAGCGACATCATACCATTTGTTTTCTTCCTGGAGCGTGCCCTGTGAAGAGTGCTGGATCAGGCCGTAGATGAGCGTGAAGAGGAAGAGTTGTGGTCACCATCACCACCATAAACAGCCTTATCAGCATCGCTTGCTGGACCTGCGGCAACGCTGGAAGAGGATTGTGAGGAAGAGGAGTCAGAGGAGGAATGTGGCTTTGAGGAGGAGGAGGAAGACCAACCACAACAGGCATCCCAGGGTGCTCGTTGTTACTTATCTGGTACCCGTGGTGTTGTACGTGGCTGGGGGGAAGAAGATACCTTCAGTGAGATCACTGAGGATGAGGAACGGGACATGAGTAGCAACGGCATCCAACCTTGTGCAAATGGGGTCTTTCATGCTGTCGTGCCTGTTGAGGGACCCTCGTATAAAAAGGCTGAAGGAGAACGACATGTACTGGGTGTCCACGCTACTAGACCCCCGGTATAAGCATAAAGTGCCTGAAATGTTACCGAATTACCGCAAGTCGGAAAGGATGCAGAAGTTCCAAAATAAATTAAAAAGTATGCTTTACACAGCGTATAAGGGTGATGTCACAGCACAACGGGAATCTAACAGGGGAAGAGGTGAAAGTAATCCTCCGACTCCCACGACCACGCCGGCAAGGACAGGATGCTTTACAGACGTGTTGTTGATGGAGTACATGCGGAGCTTTTTAAGTTCTACGCATCGCCACAGCCCTTCGGGGTCCACCCTCAGAGAATGACTCGACCAACAGGTAGCAGACTACCTCGCCTTAACTGCAGATATCGACACTCTGAGGAGCGATGAACCCCTTGACTACTGGGCGTGCAGGCTTGACCTGTGGCCTGAGCTATCCCAATTTGCGATAGAACTTCTGGCCTGCCCCGCTTCAAGTGTCCTGTCAGAAAGGACCTTCAGTGCAGCAGGAGGTATTGTCACTGAGAAGAGAAGTTGCCTAGGTCAAAAAAGTCTAGATTACCTCACCTTTATTAAGATGAATGAGGGATGGATCCCGAAGGGACTGACAGTGGGCGATACATTCGACTAAAAAAGGCTTGATGAGATGAGCTGCCTTGGGCTAAAAATGGTCCACACGCTGCTGTATTTTATCTCTGAATGCTGGATGACTTGCGTGACTTATCCGCCACCAACTAGGGTTCAAGCCGCAATGTTTTAGGGCACTTTCTGCCTGGGAGACAAACATCAATTTTTCTGGCCACTGCTACAGCAGCGGTTGCAACAATACCTAGATTTTCAGGCATGTGTACATGCCTAATTTTTCTGGCCTCTGGTGCTGCACTGTGGCTTCAAAAACCAAACCAAAAAAAAAGGCACATAACAGGGATTAAACTGATAGTAATAGTACTACTTAACACACCACTCCTATCTGGTGGCACATTAGATTGCACGCGCAGTGCCCCAAATTTGAAGTAGGAGGAGCGACCAAGCATCTTTTTCAATCTCCCGGTTCCTAAAATCGATGCCATATACACGTCCCCTGATAGGGGACGTAACAGTGATTAAACTGATAAGAATAGTACTACTAAACACACCACTCCTATCTGGTGGCACATTAGATTGCACGCGCAGTGCCCCAAAGTTGAAGTAGGAGGACCGACCAAGAATCTTTTTCCATCTCCCGGTTCCTAAAATCGATGCCATATACACGTCCCCTGATAGGAGACGTAACAGGGATTAAACTGATAAGAATAGAACTACTTAACACACCACTCCTATCTGGTGGCACATTAGATTGCACGCGCAGTGCCCCAAATTTGAAGTAGGAGGACCGACCAAGCATCTTTTTCCATCTCCCAGTTCCTAAAATCGATGCCATATACACGTCCCATGATAGGGGACGTAACAGGGATTAAACTGATAGGAATAGTAATACTTAACACACATTATAATAACGCAGAGAGAGGCAATACAGAGAGAGGAGTCTGAAGAAGAGGAGTCAGAGGAGGAAGGTGGCTTTGAGGAGGTGGAAGACCAAACACAGCAGGCGTCCCAGGGGGCTTGTTGTCACCTTTCGGGGACCCTTGGTGTTGTACGTGGAGGAAGAGACCTTCAATGACATCAGTGAGGACAAGGAACGGGACATGGCTAGCTTGGTATCCAACCTTGTGCAAATGGGGAGTTTGCGGTTGTGCAAATGGACTGTTTGCGGTTGTTTGCGGTGCGTTAAACGGGGAGTTTGGTCTGTCACTGTGAAGCAGGCGTAACCCTTACACTACCTGATCGATACAACATCATACCTGATGTTTTAAAGCACGTTATTCCAAACAATTTAGGAATGTTAGGTGATTTATGCCCTTTATGGCTTAAAAACAGACTCTGCATCAACTATGTAATTTTCCATGGGAGTTTTGCCATGGATCCCCCTCCGGCATGCCACAGTCCAGGTGTTAGTCCCCTTGAAACAACTTTTCCATCACTATTGTGGACAGAAAGAGTCCCTGTGGGTTTTAAAATTTGCCTGCCTATTGAAGTCTATGGCGGTTCGCCCGTTCGCGAACAGTTGGGGAAGTTCGCGTTCGCTGTTCGCAAACCCAAATTTTTATGTTCGCGACATCACTATTGGGGTGGTGTTTGTATTTTTTTTTTTTTTTAACAGGTAAAATAGCTGATTACTTTGGGGCAATGCCCCGCAAAAGGCCCTTTTAAGGGCTATTGGTAGTTTAGTTTAGGCTAGGGTTTTTTTATTTTGGGGGGGCTTTTTTATTTTAATAGGGCTATTAGATTAGGTGTAATTAGTTTAAATTTCTGTAATTTGTTTATTATTTTCTGTCATTTAGTGTTTGTTTTTTATTGTACTTTAGCTAATTTAATGTAATTTAGGTAATTTTATTTAATTTAGTTAATTTATTTAGTTATAGTGTAGTGTTAGGTGTTAGTGTAACTTAGGTTAGGTTTTATTTTACAGGTAACTTTGTATTTATTTTAGCTACGTAGTTATTAAATAGTTAATCACTATTTACTAATTAGTCTACCTAGTTAAAATAAATACAAAGTTGCCTGTAAAATAAAAATAAACCCTAGCTAGCTACAATGTAACTATTAGATATATTGTAGCTAGCTTAGAGTTTATTTTACAGGTAAGTATTTTGTTTTAAATAGGAATTATTTAGTTAATGATAGGAATATTTATTTAGATTTATTTAAATTATATTTAAGTTAGTGGGTGTTAGGTTTAGGGTTAGACTTAGGTTTAGGGATTAATAACTTTAATATAGTGGCAGCGACATTGGGGGCGGCATATTAGGGGTTAATAAATGTAGGTAGGTGGCGGCAATGTTAGGGATGGCAGATTAGGGGTTAATAATATTTAACTAATGTTTGCGAGGCGGGAGTGTGGCAGTTTAGGGGTTAATATGTTTATTATAGTGACAGGGCGGCAGATTAGGGGTTAATAAGTGTAGGTAGGTTGCGGCAACATTGGGGGCGGCAGATTAGGGGTTAATAAATATAATGTAGGTGTCGGCGATGTTGGGGTCAGCAGATTAGGGGTTCATAAATATAATGTAGGTGGCGGCGATGTCCGGAGCGGCAGATTAGGGGTTAATAATTTTTATTGGGTTTGCGATGCAGGAGGGCCTCGGTTTAGGGGTTAATAGGTAGTTTATGGGTGTTAGTGTACTTTTTAGCACTTTAGTTATGAGTTTTATGTTACGGCGTTATACCATAAAACTCATAACTACTGAACTCATAACTTAAATGCGTTAGGACTCTTGACGGGGTAGGGTGTACCGCTCACTTTTTGGCCTCCCAGTACAGACTCGCAATACCGGCGCTATGAAAGTCCCATAGAAAAAAGACTTTACGAAGTTTACGTAAGTCGTTTTGCGATAAGGCCAAAGAAGTGTGCGGTCACCCTAAACCTGCAAGACTCGTAATACCAGTGGGCGTAAAAAAGCAGCGTTAGGACCTCTTAACACTGCTTTTTCAGCCTAACGCACAACTCGTAATCTAGCCGTTTGTTTCCACATTATTTCTTTCTGTGGTTTCTTAGGCTTGTTACTTCATAATGGAGCATACTGAATCTGTCCCCCATTATTATGAATGTAAGTACCTCAGAAGCTATATCCACTGAACACTTTCCTTCTAATATGAAGTGTGTGTTCTGCTAGCTAATTATACACACTGCTCAGCTTTAAAAATCTTGTATGGATCATTTAATCCATTCTAATCAGAGCAACGCTCTTTCTTCTAACGATATGCTTGCTCCAGGATTTAAAGATTTTATATGCTCTACTGTATCTGAGTTATGCCTCCAAGTAAGTGTAAAAGTTACTGAAATTCACTCCACTTGCTTATCTGATTTAAGTACATTCAAATCTCTTCAGCTATGGTGCTTCTGAATCCTCTGAGGGGGAGGTTTTTTCAGATGATCAGGAGTAGGTTTCTATTCAAGCAAAAGAGTCATTCCTGTTTCTGTTTAAGCTTGAACAGAAAAGTGTTCTGTACCTTAGGGGCTCGGGATACAAAACGTTTCTGAGGATAAGTCCGTGAGGCAAATGGATTTTCTTTTTAAACTTGCTGCTCAGTCTCCAGAGGTTTTTCAAGTTCCAAATGCTATCTCTGAATTGATTTTTAAAGGTATCCTCATAAACTGGGACAAAGTATTCTCTAATAAAAATACAGAGAATAAATGGCTAACATTTAAAAGGTTGTTAAATATACATATCAAGACAGAGGGTGGAAGCAGGGAAAGGAGCTCCGCTGCCTACAGCCCCTAACTTGGTGAAAAACCTCACAAGTGCCCCTAAAACACGCTGAAATCCTTGGCAGGGGAAACCACAACTGCCCGGAGACACTTCAGCAAGGAATCAGTCATCGGATTCCCCCGCCGCAAAAGCCGCCAGATAGAAGAAGTAGGGACAAGCTGCGGCTGCAGCCGCGAAGTTACCTGACAAAGACAGACTCCACACGACCCCCAAACACCAAGCAGGGGACAAGTGCCAAGACTTCAAGTACCCGGTAAGAGCCCTGAACAAATTTTTAAAGCATCCGAGGGGCCGGGAGGGAAGGTCCAGATAACGGCGGGAACGCCGCCATTTTGCCAATCTGCTGCCGGACCTCCACTATTAGATACGCAGCACAACAAAGGCCACAGCTTACCCGAGAGTGAAGTGAGAACTAGATTAACGGCGAAAAACTGCTGTGAACAGTGCCGACATTCACTCTCTGCATACCACACTCGCACAGCAGGGGGGAGAGCCCCACATAAATTCACATAGACTGCAGAACCACAGGGCGCAAAAATAAGACACAGAGGGGAACGAGAACAGTCACACAAGGAAAAGGGCATATAATCACTCATGCTGCATGCTCTCTCAGACATTGAAAGACAGGCCAAAACATTAAGAAAACCTAGCCCTTGAAACTAGCTCTCACTACAGCCCTGGAATTAGGGCACACTTTGAAAAGGCTACATTGAGGGTCCTGGTGGCTAAAACCTAAAACCACTAGAATCATTATCTCTTTTTCAAACATCAACGGTAACTAACACATCATGCAGGGCTAGAGGGCTCGGGCCTGCGTCCCCCCCCCCCCCCCCCGCTCACCCACCGCTTAACAAGCATATCACTGGCCTTGAGTTTGATATCAATCTATGATCTGAAAGGAAACAGACAGAAGCTGCAAATTTGTAGTGAAACAAATATAAAAACACACCATATAGGGCAGCATTAGCTGGGACTTTTAAAGCTGCATGCAAAAATACTATAACTCCTATAACAAAAAGACAGGAACAATGGCTAGCAGACTTAAGAATGCTGATAAGAAAAGGAATCAAGTGGAGACAACACAGGCACCTGTAGAGGCAGAGGATATGCCGAACTCTATTCCTATGGACACCCACCCAATTGTCTCACAGATCTCTGCACTGTTCTTACCGAAAATTGAACAGTTGCAAACAGGGATGGATTCACTTACAACAGAAGTAAAATCTTTCAATGGCAGACTAACTCAAGTGGAACAAAGGGTTGCAGAGGGAGAGACTCGCCATAGAGAAGCTGAGACCAATATTCAAACACTACAGCAGCAGAATGATAGGCTATGGGCCAAAATCGACGACCTGGAGAACAGGTCAAGAAGAAACAACCTAAGGATTGTAGGAATCCCAGAGTCTCTCCCAGGATCACAACTCATAGACTTTGCAGAAAACACCCTGCCAAAGATGTTGCACATTCCTCAGTCATGTCTTCCATGCACAGTAGAGAGGGCCCACAGAGTTGGTGACCCGAGAAAACAGGAGGAAAATACCCAACAGTCGAGACAAGTTATGGTGAAGTATCTCAACTTTAAAACAAAAATAGCAATCCTTCAAGCCTACAGAAAAGCCCCGTCGCTGGAATTTGAAGGCAGAAAACTATATCTGTTCCAGGACTATTCTGCAACAGTAGCAGCCAGAAGAAAAGAATTCACACCTTACTGCAAGCAACTCATGGAGCAAGGCAGGCCAGCAGCCCTTCTATATCCAGCGAGACTACGGCTGCATACAACCAATGGTCCTCTGTTCTTTGAGTCACCACAGCAGCTCAAGCTACATTTGCAGAGAGAGAGCGAACAACGACAACCACAAGATCAAGAAAACCGTCCCTCTATCTCAGGAAGATGAGAATTGCTGCCAGGATCATAGAAGAAGAAGTATAAAGCACCTTAAACACTAAGAACTGTTAATCCAACAGGGCCACTACGTTCAGCCAGATGACTTTTGAAAACAGAGACACTGCTTAAGGCCTCAGAAAGCATAGAGTAAAGCCTCTTAAAAACTAAAGGACATGAAAACCTATATCCTTTACAAGTGGGGGGGGGGGGGGGGAATGGGAAACGGGAAAATTCTGTTACTATTTATTGTCTGTTATACTGTTGAAATTTATTGCATGTATTTGTCTCTTTTGCACAAATTCAAGAAACGGTTTTGAAAGTTTAAAAGTTAAGACTCACTAACCTGATTGCTTATTGTTTATCATAGTGATAGATAGACTCCATCAGATCTAAGGGCGCTCCCCCAGGGGGAAAATAGTCAGATTTTGGACACTGCAGAAAACAGTAAGTAACGCTTATTAACCTATACTGCAACACTCACACATAGCACTTCACACCTCACAACCTAGACAATTCGTGACACCCATACACACAAGACACCCACTGTAGCACAATGAAAATCACCACCTGGAATGTGGGAGGGATAACATCGCCCATTAAAAGGAAGGCGATTCTGAGACAGTTAAATACAAAAAAGGCCGACATAGCCATACTAGAGGAAACACATCTATCGCAAATAGAACATCAAAAACTTAAGCAGGGATGGGTGGGAGAAGTACTCTTCACACCCTATGAAAACAAAAGAGCGAGAGGGATTGCAATACTGTTTCGAAAGGGACTGAATTATGACATTTCACAGGTGATCTCTGATGTTGAGGGTAGATATCTGATTATAAAACTAAAAATTGACACACTATCCCTGATTCTTTGCGGTATATATGGCCCCCAGACACAGAAGAGAGAATTTTTAATACACCTCCAAAGCAAACTCTTGCAATTTTCAGACCTACCCATTATAGTGGGTGGGGATTACAATATAGCGCCTCAGACACCTGCAGACAGATTCCGTAACCCCACTAGCAACACAAAACCCAAACAGCCATGGACAGGATCTAGAAGAGAAACATTGATTCTTAAAAACTTTAAAAATAGTCTAGGTCTTATAGATGTATGGAGAGAAAGAAACCCTGAGGCTCGGGATTACACATGTGCACATCCATCGAAAACCACACTTTCCCGCATAGACTATTTCCTAGTCTCAAGTCACTTATCCTCTAGGATAGGAGACATTATGATAGATCCCATAACCATCTCAGACCACTCACCAGTGACACTAGTGTTAACTACTGATGCCCCTCAGAGAAAGATGTGTGGGTGGAGATTCCCTACGCATCTGTATCACGACCTCAACTTGCGAAAACACTTGGTGGGAGAGTGGTTAGCTTACAAAGATCTTAACAAACAACACATGAACGACATCTCGCTGTTTTGGGAAACGGCAAAAGCGGTGCTAAGAGGGGCGATCACAACTTATGCAATTAGAATAAAATAAATTTGCAGAAAGAGAGGTGAACTACTTCTCCGCCAACTCCTAAATGCAAGGAATCAATACCTTAGACACCCGACAGACCAAAACAGATTACATTACAAAGACATCAAGACAGCAGGCAGAGCCCAAACTCGAATGCAGGCTAAATTCTATCGTTATGGTAATCGCACAGGTAAATTACTAGCAAAAATCACCAAACTAACCAGGAAACCTAACACTATAGAAGCCATACAGAAACAGGGAACAATACTAACAAAAAAAGAGGATATACACAAAACATTCGTAGACTACTATTCCAAACTGTATAGCCCACAGAGAGTAGATGAGGAACTGAAACAAAACTTTTGGAAGGACTTGGCCCTCCCTCAAATAACTGAGGCACAGTTACAGACCCTAAATGGCCCAGTGGACTCCCTAGAGATCACTAGGGCTATTGACGCTTTGCCCCTAGAAAAAACCCCCGGCCCTGACGGCCTACCGGGGGAGTTCTATAAAATGATCAGGGAGGAGGTGGCGGAGACACTCACCTTACTGTTCAATGGCATAATGAAAGGAAGGGCAGACCTATCAAATAGATTCACGGAAGCGAATGTGACAGTCATCCCCAAACCAGACAGAGACCCACTACTGACATCCTCGTATAGACCAATTTCACTACTCAACTCAGACTACAAACTGTTCACCAAAATTCTAGCCAACAGACTGACGGGGATATTACCGGACCTGCTACACGAAGACCAGACAGGGTTTGTTAGAGGGAGATCCTCAGTTAAGAACATGAGAAAATTGCAGCTAGTTCTGTCACACTACTGGGGGGAAGGAAAACAGGAGGGAGACCAGAGGGAGGGAGACGCTTGTATATTACTGGTAGACGCCGAAAAAGCGTTTGATAAGATACTGTGGGACCATCTCTTCACAACCCTTGGGAAATTTGGGATTCAGGGCGACTTTATGACAGCCACCTACGCACTGTATGACGAACCCTGAGCAGCAATTCTAGTTAATGGCGAACCATCACACACTTTCCCGCTAATGAGAGGCACAAGACAGGGATGCCCACTATCTCCGCTCCTTTTTGACCTGGCCCTTGAACCACTAGCAACCAAAATTAGGAAAAACACAGAAGGATTAACTATAGGCAAAGAAACTCTCCACATATCCCTTTTCGCAGATGATATGATCCTATATGCCAGCGACCCCAGGCGAAATATCCCTATTTTAATGCACATCATCACCGAGTTCGGCCAAATCTCAGGATACTGCATAAATAAAGATAAGTCAGAGCTGTTATGGTTAAGGAATGAGTCACCAGCAGAACCACTACAAGATAATTTTAAGATTGTTACTAACTCGTTTAAATATCTAGGTATTATTCTCTCTAGAGACCCCAGAGAGTGGTATGGACTTAACTTCAGACCACTAATCAAGGAACTAAGACGCACACTCCTAAATTGGACACCACTACCACTGACACTGTCGGGAAGAGTAGGGCTAATTAAGATGATCCTGTTTCCCAAACTGCTATATGCACTACAAATGCTACCCGAACTCCTACACAAACAAGACCTACAGACACTGAATAGAGACATACTTCACTTTTTATGGAAGGGGAAAAGACATAGAATAGGACATAAAAAAATGACGTGCACACCAGAGATGGGGGGACTAGCACTCCCAAATATAGAGTACTACAACTGGGCAGCTTTAGCTAAATATGTAATGGATTGGCTTTTGGACAGAAATGTCTTCACAAATGGTACACTAGAGTCAGAACTTATTGCTCCGTGGTCACTAAAAATGCTCCCACACATGACTCACACACAGCTAGAAAGAACAGTAGGGCACAATACTATCTTCCTCCAACCTGTAAGAGCATGGCGGAAAATCTGCAGGGCCTTGAAAATAACATGCAAAAATACAGTATACTTACCCCTACGAGGTAACCCAGATTTCCAGGCGGGTTTCACCACATCGCCTTTCAGACAATGGGAAACAAGGGGACTGACTACTATCAGACAAGTCCTGACGCCAGACCAAAAATCAGTCAAATCGTTTGCCGAATTACAATTAGAATTTAATCTACCTTACAAACACCACTTCGCATTCCTACAGACAAGACACTACGTTCAAAGCATTCTGGGGACGGGTGACATGCCGGACACCAACTGTGAAATATACAAGCTACTGACTCTGACAAGGGGAGGACTGACCTCAATCTCACATACATACAAAGCACTCCAAACATTGACTAATAAGGCTGCGAGAGATCAAATTCAACATAAATGGAGCACCTGGACTCCAAACCCAGTTACGGACCAAATCATTGAACAAAGTGTTTTAAAGGTGAGGAAGGCATCACTATCAAACGACATCAGGGAATCACATACAAAACTACTACATAATGCTTACATAACACCAAAGATGTTCCACAAATGGTGTCCTGAGACTTCGGGACTTTGCCCAAAATGCACGCACCCAAACCCCAACATCCTCCACATGATTTGGCAATGCCCAAAACTCACGAGATTCTGGAACATGGCACACAAATGGGCAATGAGAGTTACGGGAGGGAGTATAGACCTAAATATCCACGTGGTGATATTCCTCCACACACAATCGGACACAAACAAACACATGACATTTGTTCATAATGTTATACTGCTTGCCAGAAAGCTTATCCTCAAGAAGTGGATGGAGCCTGATCCGCCAACACTAACACATCTCAAATTAGAACTACAACAGCAAATGATTCGGGAACAAGTAGACACACAGGGTGACATCATAAAACGAACTAAACATTTCCTCAACAAATGGGAACCCTTGATTCACACCTTAGACTTAACACATCAGAGACAAATACTGTACCCACTCAAAAACTCAGAGGTCGTTCTGGAAGCCCAGTTACGAGGCAAATGGAACATTTTCTAAACTTTCCAATTAACAAGGTACCGAACCAATAGAGAGACTAAAGATGAGAGACAGGAATGGAACCCTGGGGGGGCGCTCTGGGTCAAGTCAGGAGAAAATAGGAAGCAGAGATGGATGGGGAGGAGGGGAAATTAAGCTGTTGATATATGAAATCCAACATCGAATGAAGGACTCACTCATGATAGAGCTGCAATGACTTGCTGATTGCAAAGAACTACAAAACACTAAAGACTCTTGGAAATCTTTTGATCGGCTCTAATATGTTATGCAAGCTATACTGTTATCTGTTGCCTTACCAGATAGGGGAACTAGATGTAAGAAGTTAGATGAGAAGTGAGGGAAGACAAGTAATGTCTGGAGTAGCTATGTTAATAGATTATAGAAGAAAATACAGTGCTGTCTTTGGTTGCAATTATTGTCATCATATTTTACAAATTTTCTGTATATATCATTTGTTGCCTTATTCAGTGCTGGATATATAAATAAAGAATTTAAAAAAAAAATAAAAATATACATATCAACACATATCACATGGTTATAAAAGTAAAATAAATAAATCCAAGCCAATGTGACTAAATAAAAATTTATTAAGAGAAATTAGGGAAAAAAAGGTAGGGCATTTAAAATAATATTAACATACCAAATATATAAGGAATGTAACAAAGCAGGCCAAAAAGCAATTAAATCAGAATCCTTTGCAATAATCTATCATATTCAATTTTGGCTCCCATAGGAGTGCAATGCTTCCTAGCAATGTGGTGCGAGCTTGCGTTCACATTGTGGCTAACTTGTAATACCTTCACACATTGCTGTGCGCTGGTATTACAAAGTGGAGCCCTAAGTCTGCTGAACAGGACTTCAGCCAAAGAGCTCCCCAAATCCAGAAGACTTAGCCTTTAGACAAATTACCTGTATGATAGCGTCACAAATAAAGGAGTTAGCTGTTTATAGGGTGCTTATCTGGTCCTGGATATCCTCCAAAGGAGTCTCAACCAAAACCAGCTCAGATAAGGAATTGCACCAGAAGGTGGCAGCTCCCATTACCACTGATACCCACTGCAGGTTGAAAAAGTAAAACCATTTGCATAAACATCCTTCTTAGGTAAGCGTCTAATGGTGTGTCCATGGAATCCCTAAAATAGGTACTATCTTCTAGGAGATTAGTGGTACATTTAGCACTGGAAATGTCTTTTTAAAATTTGGAGAAGGAGAAAAAGGAACTCCTGGCTTCTCCCATTCTTTGAATATAATATCTGCCATAAGAGTAGGAACTGGAAACACCTACAGAGTCTTTAACTTAGTTTGATAAACCAAGTCCAGCTTGTGAACCCTTTTTTTCCTCAGAGGGTTTAGTCTCAGGAACGTCTAAAGTAGATAAAACCTCTTAAAGCAAGTATTTTAAATGTTCAAGCCTGAACCTAAAATTAACCTCCTCTGAATCTACAGCCTTTCCAGTAGATGAGTTAAAGGAAGAAAGTTCCCCCTCAGATGCTACTGAGAAATGATCTTCTTCAGAATATTGCACATGACTGACCATAGAAGCTTCCAGACAGCTACTGGTCCCAACCACAGAGGCACCATGCTCAGTGCAGCAGAACTGCATGTGAAGGCCCTGGAAAGGGTGACTGCGGTAAAAGTACAGGCATATCAGGGTTAACAGAATCATGTGAGGTCACATGAACCAGAGAGTTAACCTGGGCTACAGGGGATAATGCAGGTGTCTTAATATTAAGGCTACTAGAATGAGACTGCAGTATAGAGGCCAGACATACAGGGCATAGATGAGCAGGGGGGGGGGGAACTATGGACAGTCTACAAAGTGTGTCTAGAAGTAACAGTGTCACGCTCCCCTGAGACACCCCTCTGCATGAGCGCTTTCTGTTACAAGTGTCTGCTGTGTAGAAAACATTGCACGCCAATTTGACAATTAGCCGGACTTTTAAAATAAAGGCCTTATAGCCCTAAAATGTCAGTCCGGCAAGTAGCCCACAGAGTGCGGCGGTTTCAGCCAGTTCCCTTGTTACCGGGAAGTCACCACCGCAGAGAATCACTGCATCCACCTAGTCAGCCCCTACTAAGAGCAAACAAGAATGGTGACATCCTGCACACTCATGCCCACCCCTACCAGAGGCTATCTGGGATATTTTATGTATGATCCCTTATCCAATTATACCAGGACATATATACCCTAACTTAGGAGCCAGGAGACAACCTGCACACTCATGCCCACCCCTAACAGAGGCTACCTGGGATATTTTATATCTGATCCCTTATCCAATTATACCAGGACATATATACCCTAACTTAGGAGCCAGGAGACATCCTGCCCACCCCTACCAGAGGCTATCTGGGATATTTTATGTCTGATCCCTTATCCAATTATACCAGGACATATATACCCTAACTTAGGAGCCAGGAGACAACCTGCACACTCATGCCCACCCCTTACAGAGGCTACCTGGGATATTTTATATCTGATCCCTTATCCAATTATACCAGGACATATATACCCTAACTTAGGAGCCAGTCCTCAGTAAATAAAAGCCTTTAAAGGAACAAAGGTAATTTAGGCAACAAGCCATTATAGATGATCAAGGGGATTCAGGGACTTACCCATCAGAGGTCTTCTTGCTCTTTATGTACAGTAAGATCCCCCATCTGACATCTGTGACACAAAAGGAAATCAGTAAAACAAACACTATTTACCTAGAAGGGAGTAGCATTAGTAACTGGAAGGAGACATAGGAAGCTTCCCTGTGACATCCAGTGGCTACCTTTCACCACATTAACCCAGTAAGAGGATTACATGGCCACTAGAACACACCCCAGTCCTCTCTGGCAGGAAACAATCCATTGAGAAACATAGAAATTCAATCTTCTACAGAGCACCTCTCTCTGCCAACCTCCACGAGCAGGGTCGGCTTCAGAACGAATGAAATGGGGGGGCATTTTATTTTCACGAGGGGGCACGCATTTACAAAGCATGTATGAGTCAAAATAAGAGCAGACCTACAGCTTCTGGCTGGCTTATCCCCCACTATTAACATTTGGAGAATATGTGCTAAATCACTAGGTAAAAGAATGAAGTCTAAATCCTATGAAATGCACTAAAACAGAGCCATTAAACTTGAGACCCCCAGTGCAATAGCTCCTTAAAAAGAATTCACCCCTTAATCACCATGATCCAAAACCCTTAAACTTATTCTCACAGTTTGGCAGCTAACTCTGCCCTCAGCATGCAGCATTACATAACAATTCATTATTTTATTTATTATTTTTAAAACGTATGATGATATCAATATTTTTTGAGGGGGCACAGCATTCTATTTGAGTGGGCATTGCCCCCCAATGCCCCCCCTTGGAGCCAACCCTGTCCACGAGACGAGGCAAAGAAATACGGAGAGGGTAAGGGAAGTGTGAGGGATATTTAATGCGTTGCTTGCCTGGTGGCAAGGTGATTTATTCCCATAGGTAAATGATGCCATTAGAAAGAAAATGGCAAAAAACAAACATTTTCTGTACTGAGCAAAATAAGCATTAAAACCCCATAAAAAAAACATCCACTACAAAATAGAGAGTGCACAACCAATATTAGGGTTAATATGGCTATGTTGTACCTACAAATAGCCTCTGAAGAGCGTGTGCTAAAGGTAAAGCACTTACCCGCAAAAAAAATCACCCCTCTATCGGCTATGCAGATGCAGCAGCATCCAGAGGGGAGTCCATCCAGTGCAGATATAGGTATCACAGAGGAAATCTTATAGGATTAGGCCCAGCTTGCAAGGAATCAGCATTACCCATGATGAATATAGAGATCAGAGGAGTGGGGAACCCACACCAACCACCCAGCAGCCTAACTACTACTAAAAGCAGCAACCAAAAACAAATCCCACTTAGAATTGTAAAAATATTTATATTCCTCTGAACTCTCTCTGTTTCCTTAGTAGACTGAATATCTGTGCTAAATAAGATAGCACAAAGCTGGCCAAGGGCATTCCTAATGGATTCTACTAGGAAACACATATGCCCCCAAACATAACTTACCTCAAAAAGCTTTTATCCTAGTACTGAAGCATGTCCTGGAGTAAAAGCCTAATAAATACACAAGAGGTTCCCTGCACTAAATATTAAAAAATAATATATTTATCCCTTTTAAATAAAAAAGTACAATGATCAACTTAATGTAGAATACTCCAATATGTCCCTCATGAACTACAGGAAACAATAAACAAACAATCTTGCACATCTCCATTCTTCACCTACCTCCAGCGGAGGCAAAGACAAGACTGATTACAAAAGAGGTGGGAGGGTTTATATAGAGCTATGAGGTTTGTGAATCTTTGCCTCCTCCTAGTGGCAGGAAAGATAATGGATCATGGACTCTTATCACCTATATTAAAGAAATACTGGTATGTGTGTACTGCGTACAAATGCAAGGTAATTCATATTTCAAAGCATACATTTCATTTAATAGATGTCTATGGCAATATATTTTAAAATTTAACGTTCTGTATAGAGAATTATATATATATATATATATATATATATATATATATTTATATATATATATATATATATGAGTTTCCTATCGCTTTAAAGCAATACAATTTAAACAGATAACCTAAAGCTTAGTTTAAATACTCATTTGTTTCTCTAACAGTCATGTTTTGCATTCTTTGCAATATACACGGCAAGCATATTTAGGCTAATCCTTGAAGAAGTTTTTTATTAATACAAATAATTGTTAATATATACATTTACATATTGGCTTGTCTATTATAAAATGTGACATCAAACAGACAGACAATGTAGTTCAATACAGACTATAATAAGCTTCAAACAGGTCAACGTTGTAGAATTTGAAGTCCAAAAATCCTTTGAAAATCATTGGAAGTGTATTTATTGGAATACTGGTTTAGATAACTGTGTACATGTAATAAGGCAGTGTTATTGTGCCATTAATGAAACTATTTTCTAAAGACAGGTTTCCTGGCAGCATCTATTGTGTACTGTAATTAGGTTTATGTGATAAACATTCATATTGTTTAATCACCTCCAGAGAGCAGACTTCCAGGTGATTAGAAGGACTCCATTGTTTTCTTGTGTTTAAATTGTTTATTTGGTTAAGTAATGTAATTTTATTGTATCATGTCAAAGTGCGTCTTC
Source organism: Bombina bombina (assembly GCF_027579735.1). Taxonomy (NCBI): domain Eukaryota; kingdom Metazoa; phylum Chordata; class Amphibia; order Anura; family Bombinatoridae; genus Bombina; species Bombina bombina. The sequence goes on from NC_069499.1 coordinate 1,119,947, forward strand.
CCTCTATCTAATGTAAAATACTCTTCCAACCCCCCATCTGGTCTCAGACCTGCATAAATACTGGGCATATAGCCCTCAATAAAACACATTCTGTTTTTACCTTCAATATGGAGCTTGGTCTCATGTTTGGGGGGAATTAGCTGGGTTGTGTGTTGCTGATCCCATATTCAGGACATCTTTCATCTGGTATTAACCCTTGTTATCGGGTTATACTGTAACAATTGGTAGCAGCGGTGGGATGATCCTCATCACCCAGAAGAGTAACTACACATCCGGACCTAATGGGAATACCATATGAAAGACTGAAAAGAGCCACCCTTAAAGACCTGCTAGAACAAAGGGGCCGACAAGCCAGTAACCTCAGGAAGAGGGAGATTATTACAATACTTACCGAGATGGACGGAGTACCAGGGCCCAAAGGAACCAATGAGCCCAGCATATCAGACAGAACCCCCAAAGAAGCAAGCTTTGACCGGGCGGTTAAAATAAGACTGGCACATTATGGCCCCAACCTGTCTGCCGAAATTATCGACCGGGTCATAGCAGCTGTGGAGGCCAACCTACTTCGCCAAAGCGGCACTGCAGCAGCCCAAGTCACAGCAACCCCAGTGGAAAAGAGAAAAGTACATTTTGCAGCTTTTAAAAACTTCCTGGAAACAGAAGGAGAGATTGATGGGTACCTTGCGGATTTTGAGAGGCAATGTGCCCTACACAACGTACCCGCAGAGGACTGGGTCACGATATTATCCGGAAAATTATCCGGCCGGGCCAGCGAGGCTTTTCGGGCCATTCCACATGAGGAAGTCGGGGATTATAATGCTGTAAAAGAGGCTCTGCTCTCCAGGTATGCGGTTACACCGGAGGCATACAGGAGGTGGTTCAGAGACACTGTTAAACTAGCTAGAGATTCATACATTGAGTGGGCATGTAGGGTGCACCGCACAGCAGCTCACTGGATAGCGGGTTGCCAAGCCGTATCTGGGGAAGAGGTGCTGCAGCTATTCCTGCTGGAAAATTGCTTCAACAAGTTACCCGCAGGAGTTAGAGAGTGTGTTCAGGACCGTAAACCCTCCACCCTGCATGAAGCTGCTCGCCTGGCAGATGAGTATACGGATGCCCGCAAACTGGACACTGCTACCACTAAGCCCCCTGCCACAGTGGAGTACAGACCCACAGTCACCCCAGCAGCTACCAGTTACTAACCCCCGGCGCACCGCCCTACCACACCGCCTTCAGCCACAAACTATCCTCAGACAGCCCGGTTCAACTCATGGGACTACTCACAACCTATTCGGTGCTTTGGATGTAAGCAACTAGGGCACAAAAGAACAGAGTGTCCCCTAAACACAGCGAACCAAGCACAGTCCTGGAGAAGATCCTCCAGCGGTAACCCACGTAACCCTCAGCCTGCTGCCCACTGCGTAGAGGAGAAAGAATGCTGGGGCATCCTACATGAAGCAGACCCCGTGCAAGCTGCCCACCGGGATAACCGGCAACAGCACCGGCAACTGGTTAAAGTGAATGGGAAGGAGGTCAGTGGTCTACGGGATACTGGTGCTACCATAACCTTGCTCCAAAAGAACTTGGTGTCTGAGAACCAGCACACCGGAAACACTGTGGCTGTGAGAGTAGCAGGGGGTGCTGTGTTCCGCCTACCTGTTGCCCGGGTACATTTGGATTGGGGAGTGGGCGCTAGACATGTGAATGTGGGGGTCATGAAGGACTTACCAGCTGATGTTCTCCTTGGAAAGGACTTGGCCCCCCTTGTTTCTGCCTACGCTCCCATGGGTCCCGCCGATGTTAACCCTGTGACTCTATCCGCTATTGATACGTGGAAGCCCTGTTACAACGCACTGATGAAGAAGAAGAGTCAAGTAGAGGATGAAATGGTCATGTTAAACAATCACGTAACAGTGCTAGCGGGAGAGAAGAGGAGCGCAGAGGAAAAAGCGCGTTTAGAACGGGAATCTCTGCTAGACAAGCTGCACCGACAGACCGCAGAAAACACCAGCTTCAGAGTGGAACATGAAACAGTAGAGACAAACTTAGAGACACTGGAGGAGAAGCTGACGCTGGCTCATAGTGAGGTGCAGCAACTCAAGGGCACCCTACGTCAGTATGAAGGGATTGTGGATACTTATAAAGAGCAGGTACAAAAAACTCATAAAGAAGCCAATGAGATTTGTCTTCAACTGGAAAGAAGCGTCTCTGAAAACAAAAACTTGAAAGACTGTTTAGCCCTGGTCTGGGCACTGAAGAAGTTGAACCCTTATTTATATGGACAGGAATTCTCTCTCATAACGGGAATGCGGATGGATTGTCCCGGCAAACTGACATGCCTACCACCTCCTAGTCCAGTCATCCCTAAGTTGACCCGCCAAAGGGTCAAGCCGGGTCTGCCGGAGTGTCCCACCAGGAGCAAGCCGTGTGACAGACCCCTCTGTCAGTACTGGAAGGGTTAACTTTGTTCAGCTTTGAGAAGCTATTTTCTAAAGACAGGTTTCCTGGCAGCATCTATTGTGTACTGTAATTAGGTTTATGTGATAAGCATTCACATTGTTTAATCACCTCCAGAGAGCAGACTTCCAGGTGATAAGAAGGACTCCATTGTTTTCTTGTGTTTAAATTGTTTATTTGGTTAAGTAATGTTATTCTATTGTATCATGTCAAAGGGCGTCTTCCCTCTATCTAATGTAAAATACTCTTCCACCCCCCCCATCTGGTCTCAGACCTGCATAAATACTGGGCATATAGCCCTCAATAAAACACATTCTGTTTTTACCTTCAATATGGAGCAAGGTGAAGACATTCCATAGATGAGCATAAGAAATAGTCATATAGTGACCAGCATGTAGCAAGGTGAAGACATTCCATAGATGAACATAAGAAATAGTCATATAGTGACCAGCATGTAGCAAGGTGAAGACATTCCATAAATGAACACAAGAAATAGTCCCATAAGGATAAGCAAAGTCCACATAAAACCGAAACTGGAGAGAACTTGATTGAAGAAAAAGATTATCTTCTCTTTAATAAAATCTAGATTATTCCATCACAAAGCTAGGATAATCTGAATTCTATTACAAGAACAGAGACTCCTAAGCAATCATGAGACTTACAGGTGTGGCATCGTATTACTGGGTAAAAACATTGTCAGAAGACCAATCAGCAGCATTTAAACAAAACTGAAGGGAAACTGCTTTAGAAGCTGTGTCTCCACACCAGCCATGAGTCATGTTAACCCATCTACTAATTATAGCGGAGGACACTGGTAAATGATGTACAATATAGGAAATTAACAGTTGTCTGGAAGAATATCTAATGAGTTCAGTTCTAGATTCATATTCTTTAAAGGGACACTGAACCCAGATTTTTTTATTTTGTGATTCAGATAGAGCATGCAATTTTAAGCAACTTTCTAATTTACTCCTATTATCAATATTATCTTTGTTCTCTTGCTATATTTATTTTAAAAATAAGGCATCTAAGCCAAGGAGCCAGACAATTTTTGGTTCAGACCATGGACAGCACGCACTTGCTGAATGGTGGATAAATTCACCCACCAATCACCAAGAACAACCCAGGTTGTTCACAAAAAATGGTCCGGCATCTAAATTTGCATTCTTACTTTTCAAATAAAGACACCAAGAGAATGAAGAAAATTTGATAATAAGAGTAAATTAGAAAGTTGCTTAAAATTGCTGCTTTGTCTGAATACCAAAAGAAAAAAATGTGGGTTCAGTGTCCCTTTAACACAAATAACAACACAAAGTTTTGGATGATCATGAAAATAAGCATAAAAAATAGAATTAGAGAGAGTTTTTGTTCTACGAGATAAAGAAAAAAAGTACACCCTGGGGAGAGAAGATTTTAGAATCATAGTCAATAGCCTTAAAATCAGAAACCCTGGGGGGGGGGGGGGTGGAGCCAACCACCATACTGAGTGGTCCCATATGAGAGAAGCTCCACAAAATGAGTCTCTCTAAATAGTTTTTTCAGGCTGTTAATCAGGCTGATCCTACTCTACCAAGACTAATCAATTTTCACAGGACCCCTAGATAATATCGGTGACAGGTGTGACTATCCCTGCATAAGATGGGAGGAAGCTGTGAGCAAGATTTGAATTGACCGGTATGGGACCAATACTGAGAAGCACTCCAGAGGGTTGGGGCTCTGCTCCGGAGTGAGAAGTGGCCAAGATTGGAGGAATGTGGGAGTGAATACTCCCAATCTGGCCGAGTGGGCTGTTGACAACAGAAAGGGTCATTCAGATCAGTCCTTCCCGCCATGCACCTTCTAAGATCCTGGGCTGAATAGGACTGGAGTTTCGAGAGCCTCCGGAATAGCATAGAGTAAACATGCTTTCTGACACCGGGACGAAGGCAAGATACAGGCTCCTGTTGGATTCTGCTGCCCAAGACTCCACGCCATATATTTGACCCACGTGGCACTTCAGAGACACAGCTGTAAAGGCCAGAAGCCTCAGGGAGATACAGTAACGGTCCTCAGTTTTTGGACTTATAAGGGCACCTATAACACAAAGCACAGCAGATCCACTATTTAAATACAGAGCGGCACATTATAGGCCACAAGCACCCCTAGGCTGCACTAAGCAGCATAAATCTGGGCACAGCAACAGGTGGGAGAATAGAACATTTTATCAGTCTGCACAAACCCATATGCCTATATGTCAGGGTTCTGACCCATATATACTTAGGGGCACTCATAACCTGCAGGTGAGGCCCCAAATAAGGCCTATACTTTGTCAGTCATTTACTAGTTAGAAGACTACATAATGGAAGATATCTGCTAAGATGTGTGTGTAAATCATATTTGACTATCCTGGCCAGGATACTGCAGGTGGGCCCAAGAATTGTTCAAATAATTTAGGCTGAAAGTTGGCGCTCTAACACTTTGTTTATGCTCGCACCTTGGTGTATCTGTTAAAGTGTACGACTCGAGCTGGCACCAGACAGCTATAAGATCTTCCTAACATGCCACAGGGGTCTAAAAAGAAGACCACAATCTCCTCAGTGTCAGGGTGCCAGGAATCAGACTGAGACGAGAAGTGCAAAAATAATCACACCTTTATTAATAACAAAAAATAATAAAAAGTCCACAAGTCAAATAACAAGCCAGGAGTCAAAACCAGAGCTGGTAGTCAGACGAGCCGAGTCAGGAGCCAAAGCGAATAGTAAGACGAGCCGGAAACAGGAACAAGAAAAACAGCAGAGTCAGGAAAAAGCCAGGGATCAGGAACCAGGAAGGACGTCAGACAGCCAAGTAATACACAGGAACTCTCACAAACAGGTCTGAGACAATGCAAAGGCAAAGCATACTGAATAGAGGGCCTTTAAATAATAAGTGATGACATCACAATTCTGAGACTGCTTCCTGTCTCACACAGATGATGCACACCAGTCTGGCCATAAAAGGAAGTGCAGGAAATGAGCAGCATCCCCCACAATGCACCATAGTCAGCAAGAGAGGTGAGTAAAATGGCTGCCAGCAGCACATGGCAAACAAAACAGGGAAAAAAACCCTGACAGTACCCTCCCCTCAATGACCCCTCCCCCCGCGGGATGACAAAAGGCTTATTGGGGAAACGGGCATGGAAGGCACGGAGGAGGGCGGGAGCATGAACATTAGAGGAGGGAACCCAAGAACGCTCCTGTTACGGTTGCCTCCAGGCTGGCTGGAAGTTGGACCGTAGAAAAGGATGCTCCTAGCGCTCACCAAAGGAGCAGCAGCACCGTAGACTCTATAACTGCTGCGTAGCCACCATAAGTAATGCAGACTCTATGAACCACCGCTGCTGGGCTGGTATCTTGCCGTCTGCTCTGCGCCCTGGACCTACGACCAGGCTCCAGTAGGTGAACCTCTTCCTTCTGTAGCAATCCCTGTAGCTAAGGGAGTATGAAAAACATAGCAATCCCTGTAGTGATATAAGCTGTATCCTACAAACATGAGTCAAAGCTTCAAGTTAGAGGGTCAACATAGGTCTGATGTACTGGAGCACACAGCCTGCTTTTTATTGAGGTTACATGCAAACAGGACACTCTCAGGGGGAGGCATAAAATCCCCCATCACACATTTGATATTAGATAGAGACACTCCCTTTGACAGGCCACAACATTACTTCAGCAGATAACATTTTACACACAATAAAACAATGCAGTCCACCTTATCAATACTAGTCTGATTAGACAATGGGAAAGTTGATCACTAAACCTAATTAGAGCTAATCCCAGCAGACTTGTATTTAGAATAGGTTTCTTGAAGCTGAACAAAATTTAACTCTTAATGGCACACAATGAAACTGAACCAAGTGGGAGAAAGCCAGGGACAAGTCATTTCACAGGTCTGGGGACATAGTCTTAAAGGGGGCATTGTTCACCAAAGTCACAATATGTCCCCAGACGGTTCCCAAAGGGCCACACACACCTAACAAAAGTTAATAGGTTTTCAGGGGCACAATCTTCCAGGGGCCATAGTCATGTGGAAGGAGGCTGGCAAATAGGCTTCTCCAAAATCCAGGGAAGCAGGGCAATTTTCCATTTAAAGGGCCAGTTACAAACAGCAGTTTGTAACATATCTCCCCTTTTGGAGGGAGACTAACCAGGCACCTGACCTTCTGCCGGTCAGTGCCTAAGTTAGTCTCGCAACCCACCCACAAATAATCGTTAGCAGCAAAGTAGCCCCCCCACAATACGTAGTACTGGCCTGTAAGTTCCAGGTTGTAGGATGAAAGTGTAGCATCCTCGGCCTTCCTGGCGCAGCTGGGCAAATAGCTGATGGTACTTGGGGGGCAGAGGCCAGCGGCACTCTGCCCTGGTGCCAGCGCTTCTGCTGGGGTGAGGGGTTTGCAGGCCAGTCCTGTAACAAGGACAAGGTCTGTAGGGCAGAGGCCAGCAGCGCTCTGTCCTGATGCCAGCTCTTCTGCTGGGGGAATTGAGGCATAGTCCTGCCCAGTGGCAAAGGGAACGTGGGGGTCAGTGGGGGTTAACATCTCCACTGTTAACCCTGGGCCCAAGTTAGGAGTTAGCTGGGGAGGGGGAGATTGGCTTACCTCCTCCTCCTGATACTCCGGCGGCCGTTGGGAAGGGAGGTCGATGCTCTCCGCTTCCTGTGGAACATGCTGCGGCTGGGGAGAGAGACCGGTTGTCTCCTCTCCCTGGAAGGCACACTCCGGCTGGGGAGGGAGGTCGATGCTCTCCCCTCCCTGTAGCTGGGTCTGTCGCTGGGGATCTGGGCCCCTGCCCAGCATCCCTGTAGGGCCGGTAGAGAGACTGCGGTCCCATCTCCACCTGCCTGCTGGGGGTCCTCCCAGGACCAGTCTATGAGGCCTGCTGCCTCTGGTATCTCTGGTTGGGGTTGGGGAAGGAGACCGGTTGTCTCTTCCCTCTGCACAGTATACTGCCGCTGGGGAGGGAGGTCGCTGCTCTCCTCTCCCTTACATACTTCCAGCCGCTGGGGAATGGAGTCTGGGCTCACAATTCCCTGCATATTCCTCTGCTGCTGGGGGACAGGACCAACTGTCTCTGCCCCCTGTAACTCATTTTCTCGCTGGAGAGCAGGTGTCCATACCCCCAAACTCCACAGTTGGCGCTCAAAGGCTCGTGCCGCTTTGTTCTCCGTATCCAATTCCAGGATTATGCGACTGACTACCTCCTGCGCAGGGTCTGGACCATATCGGACTAGCCGCCTCTTTACCTCTGGAACGAAATCCGCGCCCTCATAGCGACGGATCCGGTTGAGGTGCTCTTCACATGGTTCTGACCAGTATCTTGTCAGCTCCATGCTGCTGTAGGTAGGGACGCTGCGCAGTGGCTAGCGTTGCCCTCAATAACTCTCCTACGATACCAGTGCTGTTGTGGTGCTGCTCCTTGCGCTAGGACGCCAATCCCACCGCTGCCGCCAAATGTTACGGTTGCCTCCAGGCTGGCTGGAAGTTGGACCGTAGAAAAGGATGCTCCTAGCGCTCACCAAAGGAGCAGCAGCACCGTAGACTCTATAACTGCTGCGTAGCCACCATAAGTAATGCAGACTCTATGAACCACCGCTGCTGGGCTGGTATCTCGCCGTCTGCTCTGCGCCCTGGACCTACGACCAGGCTCCAGTAGGTGAACCTCTTCCTTCTGTAGCAATCCCTGTAGCTAAGGGAGTATGAAAAACATAGCAATCCCTGTAGTGATATAAGCTGTATCCTACAAACATGAGTCAAAGCTTCAAGTTAGAGGGTCAACATAGGTCTGATGTACTGGAGCACACAGCCTGCTTTTTATTGAGGTTACATGCAAACAGGACACTCTCAGGGGGAGGCATAAAATCCCCCATCACACATTTGATATTAGATAGAGACACTCCCTTTGACAGGCCACAACATTACTTCAGCAGATAACATTTTACACACAATAAAACAATGCAGTCCACCTTATCAATACTAGTCTGATTAGACAATGGGAAAGTTGATCACTAAACCTAATTAGAGCTAATCCCAGCAGACTTGTATTTAGAATAGGTTTCTTGAAGCTGAACAAAATTTAACTCTTAATGGCACACAATGAAACTGAACCAAGTGGGAGAAAGCCAGGGACAAGTCATTTCACAGGTCTGGGGACATAGTCTTAAAGGGGGCATTGTTCACCAAAGTCACAATATGTCCCCAGACGGTTCCCAAAGGGCCACACACACCTAACAAAAGTTAATAGGTTTTCAGGGGCACAATCTTCCAGGGGCCATAATCATGTGGAAGGAGGCTGGCAAATAGGCTTCTCCAAAATCCAGGGAAGCAGGGCAATTTTCCATTTAAAGGGCCAGTTACAAACAGCAGTTTGTAACAGCTCCTCCGGACCATAGCCCCTCCAGTGAACCAAATACTGTACACGGCCCCTGGACATACGAGAGTCAATAATGCTGCTGACCTCATACTCCTCATGATTGTCAACAAAGATAGGATGGGGACAAGGCAACACAGTGGTAAACCGATTACAAACCAATGGTTTCAAGAGGGAGACATGAAAAAACATTAGAGATGCACATTGCAGGAGGAAGGTCAAGAGCGTAGGCCACAAGATTGACCCGTCAGAGTATTCGAAAAGGACCAACATAACGGGGAGCCAGTTTATTGGAAGGCACATGAAGGTTCAAGTTGCGGGAGGACAGCCAAACTCTCTCACCAACCTGGTAGGAAGGCGCGGGCAGACGCCTACGATCAGCCTGACACTTTTCGAGCTGCATAGAACGATGAAGGCAATCCTGAATCTGCACCCAAGTGGAACGGAGTTGCCGGAGATGCTCCTCCAAAGCCGGAATACCCTGAGACATGAATGAATTGGGCAACAAGGATGGTTGAAACCCATAATTCGCCATGAACGGGGATAACTTGGAGGAAGCATTAATAGCACTATTACGAGCAAACTCTGCCCAAGGTAACAGTTCAGACCAATTATTGTGGTGATCTGAGACATAGAAATGGAGGAACTGTTCCAGAGCTTGATTAGACCGTTCCACAGCCCCATTGGATTGAGGGTGATATGCCAAGGAAAAGGAAAGCTGGATCCCCATTTGAGCACAAAAGGAACGCCAAAATCTGGAGACAAACTGGCTACCCCGGTCCGACACTATCTCCTTGGGTAACCCATGTAAACGGAAGACCTCCCGGGCAAAAATTGAAGCAAGCTCCTGAGCGGTAGGCAACTTCATTGAGGGAATGCAATGTGACATTTTAGAAAAACGGTCAACAACCATAAGGATAACAGTATTGGAAGCAGGGAGCTTGACAATGAAGTCCATGGAAAGATGAGTCCAAGGATCTTTTATACTGGAGTCTCCTCATCATCATTTATTGCCAAAAAAGGTTCTGGAGCAGAAAACAGCCTTGGTTTTGATGTGCGCTGGGCCACTACAATATACCCAGCATGCTCCATTTGCACTATAGTGTGCTTTACACCCTGTGAGTATCCATTTGTTGGGAACAGTGAGTGGGGTTAATATTATTTACTGATCTGCACTAGGAGTCGCCCTCTTTACTTTTCCACTTTCCAGACTATAGAAAATTGCATTTTCCAGGAGGAGCTGCCCTTGCATTGGTGCACAGTTAACTGGGACGCTGCAGAGTTCCCAGACCGTTCACCTAGCCATTATCTTTGCCTTCAGAAATTGTTAGTATCACTCTACTGTATGAGAAATTACCCGATTGTTTATTGGCTACACTAGGAGGCGCCCTTTCTCTTCTTTTATATTTTAAAATTGGGGTATTGTCGCATATGGAGAATAAAAAGTGGCTGTTTGCTTATAATAACTGCAGCAGTTATTCCTTCAGGGTTCAGCAAAAATGGTTTACCAGTCAAAGTTAGCCAGAGTTAGCCAGCAGCAGCCTTTTTTTCTCTCTATGCTTGGGGTTAAATCATCTGATCTCACCCCTCCCCTTTTTTGATCAGTACCATCATTGGTGATATTGGAAATGCCCAACGGAAGCTTGTCTTGGATTGGCCCTTTGAAACTGAACATGAATTAGTTCATCTGGGAAGTATCTTTTAACAGTCAAGTTTTTTTTTTACTGTAATACCGGACTTTGTCGATCGGGGGCAACATGACAAACAAAACAGATTCATTCTTAACATTCATCTTTGCTACAATTTAAATATCTCCCATATAATGATTATTTAAAATCATCATAATTTCTTGCAATGATTACTTATACTCCAAATTCCAGGCAGGATAGCATCATGTGAATTTTCTGATTATTCTAATACTAAATACAGTATGTTTTTAACATTAGATTATATCAAAGCAATTATACTGCTAATTTCCAAAATTAATAGCATTTAAAATCCTGATATATATATTCATACAAATACAGCATGTTTTATATTCCATATTTCTAACAAATCCTGAATGCATGGATCTTGTCTATGGTCCACATTCATAGGACATCCTGTCATTATATGTCTGAAAAATACAGAGACACAGAGGTTATTAGTCCACACAGACCAATACTTCATATCTGCATATCTCTCTTTGAGAGGATGAAATACACAGGATTTCATTTAAAATATCAATTAGATATGTACTTCTTAGATGCGTGGAATGAAAGAGACAATTGCCAGAATGCTCATTTTAAAATCCTAAAACATTATATGCTTCCAAAATATATATACAGTGAGTGCAGAATTATTAGGCAAATGTGTATTTTGACCACATCATCCTCTTTATGCATGTTGTCTTACTCCAAGCTGTATAGGCTCGAAAGCCTACTACCAATTAAGCATATTAGGTGATGTGCATCTCTGTAATGAGAAGGGGTGTGGTCTAATGACATCAACACCCTATATCAGGTGTGCATAATTATTAGGCAACTTCCTTTCCTTTGGCAAAATGGGTCAAAAGAAGGACTTGACAGGCTCAGAAAAGTCAAAAATAGTGAGATATCTTGCAGAGGGATGCAGCACTCTTAAAATTGCAAAGCTTCTGAAGCGTGATCATCGAACAATCAAGCGCTTCATTCAAAATAGTCAACAGGGTCGCAAGAAGCGTGTGGAAAAACCAAGGCACAAAATAACTGCCCATGAACTGAGAAAAGTCAAGCGTGCAGCTGCCAAGATGCCACTTGCCACCAGTTTGGCCATATTTCAGAGCTGCAACATCACTGGAGTGCCCAAAAGCACAAGGTGTGCAATACTCAGAGACATGGCCAAGGTAAGAAAGGCTGAAAGACGACCACCACTGAACAAGACACACAAGCTGAAACGTCAAGACTGGGCCAAGAAATATCTCAAGACTGATTTTTCTAAGGTTTTATGGACTGATGAAATGAGAATGAGTCTTGATGGGCCAGATGGATGGGCCCGTGGCTGGATTGGTAAAGGGCAGAGAGCTCCAGTCCGACTCAGACGCCTGCAAGGTGGAGGTGGAGTACTGGTTTGGGCTGGTATCATCAAAGATGAGCTTGTGGGGCCTTTTCGGGTTGAGGATGGAGTCAAGCTCAACTCCCAGTCCTACTGCCAGTTTCTGGAAGACACCTTCTTCAAGCAGTGGTACAGGAAGAAGTCTGCATCCTTCAAGAAAAACATGATTTTCATGCAGGACAATGCTTCATCACACGCGTCCAAGTACTCCACAGCGTGGCTGGCAAGAAAGGGTATAAAAGAAGAAAATCTAATGACATGGCCTCCTTGTTCACCTGATCTGAACCCCATTGAGAACCTGTGGTCCATCATCAAATGTGAGATTTACAAGGAGGGAAAACAGTACACCTCTCTGAACAGTGTCTGGGAGGCTGTGGTTGCTGCTGCACGCAATGTTGATGGTGAACAGATCAAAACACTGACAGAATCCATGGATGGCAGGCATTTGAGTGTCCTTGCAAAGAAAGGTGGCTATATTGGTCACTGATTTGTTTTTGTTTTGTTTTTGAATGTCAGAAATGTATATTTGTGAATGTTGAGATGTTATATTGGTTTCACTGGTAAAAATAAATAATTGAAATGGGTATATATTTGTTTTTTGTTAAGTTGCCTAATAATTATGCATAGTAATAGTCACCTGCACACACAGATATCCCCCTAAAATAGCTATAACTAAAAACAAACTAAAAACTACTTCCAAAACTATTCAGCTTTGATATTAATGAGTTTTTTGGCTTCATTGAGAACTTGGTTGTTCAATAATAAAATTAATCCTCAAAAATGCAACTTGCCTAATAATTCTGCACTCCCTGTGTGTGTGTATATATATATATATATATATATATATATATATATATATATATATATATATATATATATATATATATATATATATATATATATATATATATATATATATATATATATATATATATATATATATATATATATACATATATACATACATACATACACACATTCATTTCTATGCAGTGTTCAAAATTATTCAAAATCCAGCAAATTATAAATTGTTATATATTTATTAAAATTTTCAGGCTGTATAAAAAAAAAATATATATATATATATATATATATATATATATTAATCTTTACATATACCTTGACAAGGCACACTGTCGGTTTCGCTCTTTAGAGCTACGACAACGCACCTCAGCCCTCACAGACTTGGGGCAGGAGGTCAGGGACCTCAGAAAGCATATTTGTCAATTAGAATTTAGAAAGTCCCAAAACAATCTTTTTAAATTAAAAAAGCTTATGTACTTGAACGGTAACACAGCAGACACCATTCTCGCTAATAAAATAAGGCAGCGTAAGGGCGTATCCCGTATTCATGAGCTTAAACAGGGCATGCAGGTTGTCAGACTTCCCTCCTTAATTGGCCAGTAGTTTAGTGAGTATTACTCCAAACTTTACAACATCCAGGATCAGGTGGGGCATGAACAGTCTCCATCAGTACATATAGGCCCGTTCCTGCACTCTTTGAAACTTCCCACTCTTGATGAAGCACAAATGGAACTTATAGATGTACCTATCACATGCCAGGAAGTCAAGCAGGTAGGTAAAAATCTGAAACCCCTTAAGGCCCCCGGCCCAGATGGCTTCACTGCAATATTCTACAAAACATACTCCCAAGAAATTATACCCACCCTTACCAGATTCTTCAACTTAGCAATGGAAGAGGGCACATTTAGGGGTGAGTTCCTTAAAGCCTCTGTCATTACTCTACCCAAACCTAACAAGGACCTAACTTTATGCACTAACTACAGACCTATATCACTTATTAATACTGATGTTAAAATTGATGCCAAGATACTTGCCAACAGACTAGCGAGACTACTACCTACTCTTATTAACCCCGACCAAGTGGGTTTCATCCCGGGAAGGGAGGGAAGGCCCAGATAAAACCAGGAGGTTGTTGAACATCCTACTCGAAGCTGGGAGGTTGAATAAGCCCTTGGCCGTGCTCTCCCTCAACGCAGAGAAAGCCTTTGACCGGGTCCACTGGGATTATTTGTGGAGAGTTCTGGACAACTTCCAGTTCCCAACACAGATTATTCAGGCAGTGAAGGCTCTGTATTCTGCTCCCACGGCCTCGGTCAGGGGCCTAGGGTTTAGCTATCCACCTTTTTCCATCTCCAACGGCACATAACAGGGCTGCCCCCTCTCCTCCATCCTTTTTGCATTGGCGATTGAGCCCCTAGCTGCTGCCATCAGAGAAGATAGGGATATTGTAGGAGTTACACTCCATGGTATGACTTACAAGGTTGGCTTAATTTGCCGATGACACAACAATTTTCACCTGCAAACCCATACAAATGATACCCAAACTTTTATCCCTGCTAGAGACATTTAGCACCCACTCATACTATAAATTGAATCACAATAAATCCGAAATATATGTGCAAGGTTTCTCTGAAGATGTCTCCAAATGCCTACATGACAGACACAAATTTATAGTTAACAATTCCCATGTTTCTCATTTGGGAATTAAAATATCTAATTCACTCCCCCAAATGTTAGACAATAACTACAATCCCCTACTTTCGGGACTCCGGTCCTTGGGTGGGAAGTGGAACTTCAAAACTGTCTCATGGCTAGGTCGTATTACTGCCCTAAAAATGAGCTACCTTCCCAAACTCACATATGCCTTTAGATGCCTGCCTATCAGGGTCCCTTGGTCTCTACTCCTACAGTTTCAGAGAGCATGTACCAAATATATCTGGCAGGGCAAACCCCCTCGCATAGACCATAAATGTTTGCAGTACCCTAGAATACATGGGGGTAGCCTCCCCGTCCAAATCTAGAAACTTTGAGGCGGCTCACACACATATCCCAGTGGGGCATAAAGGACACACATAGTAAATGGAGGAGCATTGAACAGGCCTCTCTACTTTATGACCTGTCCCTGAGGGACTTAATATGGACACCTCCACATTGTAGGAGACTTTTCAGTGTGATGAACCTGGTAATCCTAGAATGCCTAGCAGTTTGGGAACATTTGCGACACTACAAACAGGTGGCTCCCCATCTGTCCCCAATAACCACTATTGTCGGCCTCCTAACGGGCCTGCCGGGCTCACACCCAGTCTCCTGGGCTAAGCTGGGGATCTTAAAAGTAGCGGACCTATGGTCCACGACCCCTCAAGGAGCATACATGGAACTCACCCAAATCGATAGCCCCCTGCCCGTCCCACCATACATGACTTTTGAATACATTAGGGTAACCAGTTTGTTATCTAGATGGGGCTTTAAGCCCTCATCTTCACGCCAGTTAACAATATGGGAAGCCAGATGGCAGCAGGGACTTCAGTTAGGCAAACCACTATCCCTACACTACACTCTGATGGAAGGCGCGATTCCAGTTGATAAAGCCCCACATATTCTTAAATAGGAACAGAAGTTGAACATGTCAGTTCCTACTAAGGAATGGCACCGCACATTCTTGTTCATGAAAAAAGTATTACATTGTGTCACTATATACGAAACCTACATCAAACTTCTCATGCACTGGTACTATGTCCCAGCAAGGTTAGTCACACTCTTCCCCACGGTTTTCCCATCCTGTTGGAGAGACTACGCCCACATAGGAGACATGACCCATATCTGGTGGAGCTGCCCTAAACTTAAACCACTCTGGATGAAGTGCTTTACCACACTAACATACATGGGAATTACCCTCCCCAGGACCCCAGAGGTGGCCCTTTTTCACTTAGGAACATGTAAATTACCCAGACACCATGGCACACTCTGCATATACCTATTCTCAGCTGTTAAACCTTCTATAGCCAGAGCATGGAAAAGAACGAGCCCTCCTGCATGGTCGGATGTTGTTTCCTTAATGGCGTACATTTACTCGATGGAAAAAAAAATACTACACTGGAAAAATCTGACTTTTTCAAATTAATATGGTCAGAATGGAAATGTAACTTTGACACTCTATGGCTCCCCAATTTTGAGACTTAGGATAGTATGCCTATGCCTGCTGAGAATGTCTGTTGCCCCTCCATCTCCCTAGCCAACATGGAAACCCCTATATCAGTCCGTATTCCAAGCATCTAAGTTCTGTGGACCCTTTCCCCCCTTCCGACTTAGTATTGAATCATATTGATGGATCCAGCTAGCTCCCCTAGGAGTATGAAGGAGAGCTGGGATCCACAAAGTCATATAATTCTTGTTGTACTGTTCATACTTTTGTTGATCTAATATTATATTCATGCATTTTTATGTGATCCTTTATTTGCAGTACGCTTTGGTCGTACAGTTGTCTTTATTATCTAATGAAAAATCAAATAATATATTTAAATCAAATAATATATTTAAATCAAATAAAATAAAAAAAAAACACCACAGTTCCTTTTCATGTATAATCCGATAAACCAAGAGATGTCATAGCACGTTTCCACATACAAAGAGCAGATAATGAGAGCTATGTTCTCCAGCCCACACCTGCTGGAACGCTTTCAGAACATCCAGGTCTTCCCAGCAGACCATTCAGAAAATAGGAACTTTTCGAGATGTTACTTAATCCCTCCGACAATTGAACATTAGATACAGATGGGGATACCCAACCAAACTTCTGATCCATAAGGAGGGTCACCTCTATACAGTGAACACCCCAACTAAAGGTCAACAACTCCAAAAGGAATGGTCTACAGCAAATGATTCTACAACTTGAGGAAGATCTATCTCATCTAATGGAGGAGATTTCTCTAAGCCTCCGTCTTTGGACCTTAGACCCTTTGCGTCTGAGTGGAGACCTTTGACTCAGGGACAGGCACCTGGGAAACGACAAAACTTTGCCTTAAATTTGCCTCCACGACAACCACCCACCAGAGACTTGGACCAGAATGATCCAACTGATCCAACAGCAGATGACTCAGCATGAAGCAGGTGTTAAGTACCACATTTATGAGGTAGACTCATGATAATTTTTAAACTGTGATTCTATATAAGTATATGCTATTCCAGGGTTGGACTATGCTACTCTGGTACCACCAAGGTTCCACACTAAACCGGTCAAGCAGATTGGCATCTCAGACTTGGAGTGGAAATGATATGTTTACTCTCTGTCCTGCAATGATCTAATTATCACATGTTCAACAGGAGACCGATGTTCAAAATTAAGCAGTCTTTAAGTATCACTTACACTGGTAGACCATTTAAAATACATTCACGCTGCTATACACAAAAAAGAACTTCACACAAGGCATATATAACAGAGAGCTGGGTGATATCTGTTTTACTACAGGAAAAACTTCCTACAACATACACACTTTGGAAGGGGCATGTTTAGAGTCAGTCTCCGGAGATCTTTTACCCAAGTAATTGATATGGTATTTGCTTTCGTGTCGGGATGTAGGGCCTTCTCTCGACGTGACCGCATGTCCATTAGGAAATAGATGCATACACTGTAGGGGTTTATTAATACCACTTCTATCTGGAGACAATATAAAATACAATCACACAGGGGCGAGGCTTGGCCACACTGTGTAATGGCTGCACACTGATTTAGCTCCTGAGCCCGGAACCCCCAAAGCGGCACCTACAGCAAAGCAAGCAGGCTCCAAAATACAGCACATGGAGTAGAAGAGCTCCCTTACTCATAAGAAGAACCCAGAGAGCCTAAGTTATCGCTACTGAAGAACAAGGAGCATAACATCGGAACGGATCGCGAGGGCTGGGCCTAAGCGCAACAACGCCATTCCACACATCATCCGGCATCATGACTCAACAAAAGGCAACTCATACCGCACCATAGACCCACTGGTCTAATCAACCACCTACCGCTGCACAACACATACGGGTCAGTCGGAGCGCAACACAAACCTGTGGCCTAGTGCCTTGAGGTAATATTCGCCACACAGTAGTTCAAAGGGTGGTAAACGAGACACATGAAAGACACGGGTGTAGTTTACCAAGACAGCACTACTGGACCCGATTATAGACAGGCTACCAATTAATATGTTAGAGGCCCTGAAAGGGATTCAGTCTGTTTAAATAAAGTAAATAAAAAGGGGGGGGGGGAAGAAAAACCACCTATAAAAAAAAAAAAAAAAAGTTGCTTAGGCTATAATACGCAGCAACATACCCTCCAGCACTAGACAAGTGCCCTGAGACATAGGGATTACTAGCAGAGCACTATTATTACCAAAGCAGACCGCCACACGCAGAAGCCATCATACTGCTTAAGGGTAATTTCACTCAAAAAAGTTACACAAAAGCATATACAATAAAATAAAGTAAGCTCAACACGCATGTTGCTAGCTGTTAAAGCAGACCCCCACACGTGGCCTTCATATAACTTCATTGAAGCTACTGCACGCAACTGAATAAATAAAGCCAACTATAGAGATATATATTACTGCAGCCAACATCAAGGAGCAGTTATTTATACAAGCCAACACGTGTGACAGTGTTTATACTTGATGTTGGACATTCCTCACTTATAGCATTCATTGAAGGCTAAGAAACCTGAAAACCCTCTCAGTCTAGCTGGTAACAGACGAACAAAGCATCATCCAAGATGTATCTGTATTAAACAATCTGAAACAAATACTTAAAAATATCCACGCGGTTATGCCAGCTAAAAAACAACAAAAAATTGAAACACCAGCTAAATAAAAAATGATCAATCAATATCTTAAGCAAGTTGAAGGACCCTCGCCTACAGATTTTCATCCTCCAACTCCAATATCTTCGTCCGCCTCACCCACAGAAGTGCAAATACATGACGCAGCCGACCATTCTTCTTCTACTGAAATAAAAGCTGATATGAAACTCAAAGCTACAAATGACAACATAAAAACTGCTATGTCTGACATAGGAGACATGTTTAGTGAGATGAAAAAAGACATTAAAAAAGTCGACCATAAAGTATCAATGCTAGAAGAAAGCCACAACACCGCCACACAGGACATCCAACATCTCTCACAGCTAAACTATAATCAAGAGGAGACAATCCACAACCTTATGGACAAAATAGAAGACCTTGATAATAGAGGATGCAGGAATAATTTGAGAATAATAGGGGTGCCTGAGTCTGTCCAACCCGCGGCGATACAAGGTTATCTTCAAGACCTTTTCAGAACTATCAAAGGTACCAGCAATTCACCAAACCTCATCATGGAACGGGCTCATAGAACACTCAGAGCCAAACTGACTGTAAAGGCACCGCAAAGAGATATAATAGTAAAATTTCTCAATTATTTGGACAAAGAAGAAATCTTAAAACATGCAAGGCAAAAACATTAAATTGCCCATGCGGGCCTCCCAATCCAAATTTTTAAACATTTGAGCACTACCACATTACAAAAATGCAGAGAACTGCAATTTATAACATCAGTACTAAGATCTCAAAAGATACCGTACAGATGGGGTTTCCCAGTAAGCCTAACAGCAACAAGAGGAGATACGACAGCAACCTTCCGCAACATTGATGACCTATCGTCGTTTTGTAAAGCCTTACAAATACAAACTCCGTCCCCCACTGGACTCCAAAACCCAGCAAGAGCTAAAGTTCCAGTCGAACAGCACAAAGATGATCATAACTCAACACTTGCACACCACCAGAACCGTCATTAATGGCCTTCTAATATTGCAACTAGAGACATTTGGTACAAAGGGACATTTATCCTATCATCTGACTATAACAGTTTAATTTAACTTAAAATATGTTTTTGTGTTGTCTATGCAGTATTGAAGAACTTTGTATGTTATTTTTTCCAGTTATTAACACTTTCACCCTCACATTACTTTAAACAAACACACAACACGCCAGCAAAGACACACACAAGCAATATAGTCTAGCCGGATACAATCATACAAACACATTAAACAACACTCCATACCGACATTTAGATGATATGGGATGCTATAGAGGGCTCAGTTTAATGTTACCTATCCAAGGAACACAAAATAAGTACAACAGCAGCAGTCTGGGTTACTTATAAGGAGAGTTCTTTGGAAATGCACATATGCATACACATTGAGCCTGTTAGATACCACACGCCCACAGGCAATTATTTCACTTTTTAATCAGGTGCCATGGTGGGGGAGAAGGACTCTACACCCAATTATCATACTTGATTCTATTTAACCTTGTACTTAACTTTGTTTCATCTTGACTTGTTTTGTACACATTACGTAAAAGAGGAGACTTCATAGTCTCAGTTCACGCATATAGAGCACTACAAGTTGTTGGTGCTCTATAGGCCATTATATTTTTGTTTGTTATACTTTGCATTCATAATATCCAGTGGTCTCCACATCAATCCCTACACCAGTGTAACGCATGACACACCTTTCCTCTCCCTTCCTCTCCAATCAAACGAAAAACACCTTCTATTGCTAGCAAAAGACCTCACTCTTCACCCATTGCACAGGACACCAATGGCACACCCAATAAACATAACTATAAATGTCGGGGGGCGGAGCTTTCCACGATACAGGGTGGCTGCACTTCAGAAAAGCTCTGTGGACCAAGTGCGTTTTAATATACTTTTAGGGGTTTTTACAACTCCTTATCCATATACCCTACATCTCTGATCCTAAAGTTCTTATCCAAGCAAAGGATGAAAAAGGAAAAATGTAATTTGGTAGAGATTGGAGGACTTTTCTCTCCCATATCTTATATTGCCCTGCAGTGACAAGAGGTAACTTCCGGTGTCTCTCCGGACCCTATTTGGTGCCATTATCTAGGATTAACGTTTGCCATCTGGCTACTACCTACACAAGCCATCTTCGCCATACCTTCTACCAGATCTCCCCTAAACGGGGTTGAAGCTTCTAGAATTCCGGGCGGCCGGGCAGAATCTGGAGTGGAGCTGTGATAGTAGGCTGGCGAGATCCGTGTGCGATGCTGACACGCCAGAGATAGACAGATGTTTGACTCACTTCCTGCTGCGCTCTACACACTCCAAACTAGGCTGTCACTTCAACCACCCGGACCGCAATTAAAAGCCTCCGCTCCTGTCTACAGCCTGCACCAAGCTGAGTGTAGTGAAGGTTTTGACCGCAGAGGTTGGAAGAGATCCAGCAGTGGATAGACGCGGGCGGTAAGCAAATAGACCCCCCACACACTCACTTCTAGCTTATAAGGTTGGAGTTAGCTCACTCTCCATGGCCCTCCGGTCATTTACCTACTGGCATCCCTGGAATTATACTGTGCAGCCTCTCATAGCTTTTTTTTTTTTTATCCTTCAAATTTTTCTTTATTAAGAATGATACAGAAATAAACAAATAAACAACACAAGATACAGTATGCTCAATATGTCACAATATGTCACAGGATGATGGTACAAATAAAGCAAAAAAGTCATGACAACCTTAAAAAGTCATCCCAATTATTATGGTGAGTGTACAGTAATGACAACCACGACTGTTTTGGCACAGGTTGCAAATGGCATCGCTGTTGTCAGAGGCAGACACACACAAAAAATGCCACACTGCTGAGCTCTGCGATGACAGCATTCTGGTGGTGGCAACAGCATGCGTTGATGGGCGTCGGCGTGCTGTCTGGCTGACCCCTGGTGACGATGCATGCTGTCTGACTGTGCCACTAACTCCTTGAGATGACCTCCCCATGCTTCCAAATCGTCTCCTCCTCCTCCTCCTCTCTGTCTCCCCATCTGAACTTTCCCCCTCTTCTTCTTCTCTTCTAGCAGGCACCCACGTGACATCCACCGACACATCATCAACCGCTTCACTTGTATCTGAAACATCAAGAAAGGAAGCAGCAGCGGGTACAACATCATCATCATCATCATCACACCGTACCTCCATGTCAGTAATGCTGCCATACTGAGACTGATCACTATTATCTACATCCTCTGTCAATGATGGTTGCGCATCACTCATTTCTTCCAAATGATGTGTCAATAACTCCTGTGACAGATCAAGTGAAGCGGCTGTGGTGCTAGTGTTGGTGGTGGCGACAGGCGGGGAGTGTCACTGGTCACTTGAGACCTGCCCAAAGCACAGCTAGACGTAGATGGTGCGTCAAGGTTAGGAGGACTAGCAGTGGAAGCTGAAGAAGATTGGGTGTCCTGTGTTAGCCATTCAACTAGGTCCTCCTCAGAGGTTTTTGCGTCCCCCCTGGCACCCGGCGTCTGAACAATGTGCATATTTGTAGGGTCTAAAGGAATCACAGCACCACGACCACGGAACCTGCGGGGTGGCTTGCCTCTGCCTGTCATTTTTTTTTTTTAAATGGACACTAACAATACTATTACACCAATTGAGTGGTGGCACTGTTAAAGTGGGCACAGTATACCCTGTGAGACTGACAACAACAAAAAAGACAGATTTTTTAAAAATCACAAATTGTTAATTTTTTAAAATATTACAAGTACTGTGACAACAAATATGATTGTTTGGCACTAGTTGGCAAATGGGCCTGTCTGGCGCACACTCTGGGAGAAAGGAAACTGCAATTCAATGGCACTAGGAGACTGAAGAATCACAGTCAAAACAGTTATGATTAACAGAAATTCCAATCCTGTTACAATAAATATGATTGGTGGCACTAATTGGCTAGTTGGGACTGGCACACAGGCAGGCAGGCAGGCAGGAGGAAAATGCAATTCAAGGAGGGCACTAGTAGACTGCAGATTGACAGTCAAAACAGTGCTGATTGACAAATTTTGCAATACTGTTAAAATAAATATGATTGCTGGCACTAATTGGATAGTTGGGCCTGGCACACAGGCTGGCAGGCAGTAGAAAAGTGCAATTCAATGACACGAGCAAACTGAGGATTAAGATCAACAATCAAGAATTTTTTAATTTTAATTAGTAACTATACTGTGACAAAAAATTATGATTGGTGCAAATAGTTGGCAAAACGGCCTGGCACAAAAGGCTGGCAGGCAGGAGGTAGATGCAATTCAAGGACACTAGGAGACTGATTACTGACAGTCAAAACAATGATGATTGACAATTTTTGCAATACTGTTAAAAGAAATATGATTGCTGGCAACAATTGGCTAGGTGGGCCTGGCTAACAGCAGGCTGCAAGGCAGGAGGAAAGTGCAATTCAATGGCACCAGCAAACTGAGGATTCACAACAACTATTAACAAAAATTTTAATTTTTAATTATTAAGAAAACTGTGACAACAAATATGATTGGTGTAAATATTTTTCAAGTAGGCCTGGCACACAGGCTTGGAAGGCAGTAGAAAAGTGCAATTCTAGGGCACGAGCAAACTGAGGATTAAGATCAACAATCATGAATTTTTTAATTTTAATTAGTAACTATACTGTGACAAAAAATTATGATTGGTGTAAATAGTTGGCAAGACGGCCTGGCACAAAAGGCTGGCAGGCAGGAGGTAGATGCAATTCAAGGACACTAGAAGACTGATTACTGACAGTCAAAACAGTGATGATTGACAATTTTTGCAATACTGTTAAAAGAAATATGATTGCTGGCAATAATTGGCTAGGTGGGCCTGGCTCACAGCAGGCTGCAAGGCAGGAGGAAAGTGCAATTGAATGGCACCAGCAAACTGAGGATTCACAACAACTATTACCAAAAATTAAAATTTTTAATTATTAAGAATACTGTCACAACAAATATGATTGGTGTAAATATTTTTCAAGTAGGCCTGGCACACAGGCTTGGAAGGCAGTAGAAAAGTGCAATTCTAGGGCACGAGCAAACTGAGGATTAAGATCAACAATCAAATTTTTTTTTAATTTTAATTAGTAACTATACTGTCTGTGACAACAATTATGATTGGTGTAAATAGTTGGCTAGACGGCCTGGCACAAAAGGCTGGCAGTGGCAGGCAGGAGGTAAATGCAATTCAATGGCACTAGGAGACTGAATATTTGCAGTCCAAAAAATTATGATTTCTATTTTTTTATATACTGTTACAAGAATTATGATTGTTGCCACTAATTGGCTAGTTGGGCTTGGCACACAGGCTGGCAGATATGAGTCGTGGATGGTAGGTAGGGCAGCAATTTAACACAGTATGCTGTGTAAGTGACAAAAACACAGGCCTGATAGAAAATTAAGTTAGATTACACTAGCAAAATATTTTAAAATTTTAGATTTTAATATTAAAATTATGTTAAGAAGTGCAATGCACATATGACTCTATGAGTGGTCGCACTGGCTGGCTGCTACGTAGGGCAGCAATTAACAACAATATGCTGTGTAAGTCAGATAGACAGTTAGACACAGGCCTGATAGAAAATAAAATTAGATTACACTAGCATAATGATTTAAAGACTTTTTTTGGGGGAATTTAAAGAAAAAGGTTAAGCACATACATATGAGTCGTGGCTGATAGCCTTGGAAGGGCAGCTATTAAAAACAGTAGGCTCTGTAAGTCAGATACACACACGCCTGATAGAAAATACCATTAGATTACACTAGAAAAATTATGTAAATTTTTTTTTTGGGGGGAATTAAAAAAAGGTTAAACACATATGAGTTGTGGCTCATAGACTAGGGAGGGCAGCAAGTAAACACAGTAGGCTCTGTATGTCAGGAAAACACACAGGCCGGATAGAAAATTATATTAGATTACACTATCAAACAAATTTAAACTTTTTTTTTTATATTAAAATTAAGGTGAAGAAGATATGAGTGCTGGGTGGCTGCCTGGCACAGACCAATTAACCAAAAGACTGAAAAAAAAGAGGTATATTAATGCTGAGTGAGCCTGACAGACACAGGCCTGATAGTAAATGTAATTAGATTACACTAGCAAAATATTTTTTTTTTTTTTTTTTAAATTTAAAATAATGTTATAAACGGATATTAACACTGGTGGCTGCTGGCTGGCACAGAGCAATGAACCAGAGTATATGCTGTGTGACACTGGGCTGATAGAAAATGAAAAAAAATTACACTAGCAAAATAATTAAATTTTTTGGTTAGTTAAATTTAAACTAATGTTGTTAGGGAGATATCAGTGGTGGCAGTAATCACAGCCGCATATGCTGTGAGCCTTAAACACACAGCCTGAAAGCCAGGCAAATGCTAATAATAAAAAAAAAAAAAAACGGCACGAAATATAGCCCTAAAAAGGGCTTTTTGGGGTGCTGTGCTTGCAGCAGAGATGAGTGGAGTCCTTCTGGACTGTAAATACACTAGCCTAGCTATGTTTTTCCTATTAATGTCAGGAGCAAAAACACAACACGTCCTCTCATTAAGAAAGCAAGGTCGTTATGAGTCTAAAATGGCGGATTCCGAGTAGCTGGGAGGGTCTGTGAGGGAGTGTCTGATGTTGATTGGCTCTAATGTGTCAGGCGGCTGTGACATAAAGGGTCAAAGTTTCCTCAATGATGACACATAGGGGCGGATCGAACATCGCCATGTGTTCGCCCACAAACACGAACCTGAACAAGCTATGTTCGTTGTGAACCGTTCGCGGGCGAACAGTTCGGGACATCACTATTGTTTATATATTTTTTGTTGACGTATTGGCGTTAAGTACCAGCAAGACAAAAATGTATAATTCATTTCTTGAATTTTGGCTGAAGTTGATGGTTTATTATGTGTTTGTAATATTTTTGACCAGTCTTTAGGGGTAATATCTATGCCTAGTTCTAAATGCCATTTGTGACAGTATGAGAAAAGGGCGTTCTAGAGTCTGGGAGAACCTTGTACAAGGATGATATGGCGTAGCGGGGGTAGTGTGCAGAGGTTTTCAAAAGGTGTGGATGCAATATGTTATGTTTTTGTTTGTGAGTATTGAGATAGTGAATTAGCTGCATATGGATGAACCAGGACATTTGAGTGTTTGCCATTTTGCTTGCCATCTCCTGTTGTGTTAGAGGTTTTCCTCCTGGGGCGATAATCTTCAGTATAAAGTCCCTTAACTGTGGGGGATTTGGTTGTTCTACTTTAAATCTTTGCAGGAATGAGAGGTCAGGGTTATTGATAATCGAGGTCAATGGTGCGGGTTGTGTTGTGATATGTGTGCTGGTGTTTATTATTGCATCCCACTGTGTGAAAAGTTCTGCTAGCAATGGGTAGTCCCAAATTTTGCCTGCTCTGTGTATTGGTTGCAACCACACCAACCATCCCACATTTTCTATTTGTAAGATTTCCCTAACTAATTGAATCCATTGTTTGTTGTTTCAGACGTGACTCCAATCTATTATTATTTGAAATATTGTTGCTAGTCTGTATCGCAGAATGTGTGGAAGTCCCAAGCCCCCCTCTCTCTAGGTAAATATAATGTACTTTTTGGTACTCTGGGTTTAATGCCATTCCATATGATTTTTTTCTAAGTTACCCTGTAACTGGTTGAGATAGTCTTTTGGTAAGGTTATGGGTAGGCTGACCATATTGCCACTTTAAGAAGGAACACATATGAAAAATACATATGTGAGGGTTCTTATACAAAACCATTTCTTTAAACAGCCCTGAAAACAGCCCTGACATATGTATTTTTCATATGTGTCCCTTTTTAAAGCGGCAATATGGTCAGCCTAGTTATGGGTAGTGTCTGTAGTACATATAGTATGTGAGATAGAATATTCATCTTAACAACATGAATTCTCCCTATCCAGGATAATGGTTTGTTTTTCCAGCTCGATAAGTCTCTTACTACATTGTTCAGTAGGAGTCGAAAATTAGCCGCATATAGGTCTTGGGGGTTGCTAATTATTAATATCCCTAGGTATTTTAGTTGCGTTTGTTGAAAGAGAAAGGGGCAGCCACTTCTTATTCTGTTTAAGCAATGCATGGGGGCACTCACATTTAATAACTCTGACTTGGATAAATTTAAGTGACAATTTGACACTTTACCATTGTCTGTATTTAAATGTAACTAACCAATCACAGTGCAACCCAGGTTTTGAACCAAAAATGGACCGGCTCTTAAATATGCATTTCTTTTACAAGATATGACAAGTCCACGGATTTCATCCTTACTTGTGGGATTTATCCTCCTGCTAACAGGAAGTGGCAAAGAGCACCACAGCAGAGCTGTATATATAGCTCCTCCCTTCCCTCCACCCCCAGTCATTCTCTATGCCTATGTTAGTAATAGGAAGAGGTAAAGTGAGGTGTTAGTTTAGATTCTTCAATCAAGAGTTTATTATTTTTAAAAACACAATTTATGCTTACCTGATAAATTTATTTCTCTTGTGGTGTATCCAGTCCACGGATCATCCATTACCTGTGGGATATTCTCCTTCCCAACAGGAAGTTGCAAGAGGACACCCACAGCAGAGCTGTTATATAGCTCCTCCCCTAACTGCCATATCCAGTCATTCGACCGAAACAAGCCGAGAAAGGAGAAACCATAGGGTGCAGTGGTGACTGTAGTTTAAATCAAAATTTTGACCTGCCTTAAAATGACAGGGCGGGCCGTGGACTGGATACACCACAAGATAAATAAATTTATCAGGTAAGCATAAATTGTGTTTTCTCTTGTAAGGTGTATCCAGTCCACGGATCATCCATTACTTGTGGGATACCAATACCAAAGCTAAAGTACACGGATGAAGGGAGGGACAAGGCAGGTACTTAAACGGAAGGTACCACTGCCTGTAGAACCTTTCTCCCAAAAATAGCCTCCGAAGAAGCAAAAGTATCAAATTTGTAGAATTTTGAAAAAGTATGAAGCGAAGACCAAGTCGCCGCCTTGCAAATCTGTTCAACAGAAGCCTCATTTTTAAAGGCCCAAGTGGAAGCCACAGCTCTAGTAGAATGAGCTGTAATCCTTTCAGGGGGCTGCTGTCCAACAGTCTCATAGGCTAAGCGGAATACGCTTCTTAGCCAAAAAGAAAGAGAGGTTGCCGAAGCCTTTTGACCTCTCCTCTGTCCAGAGTAAACAACAAACAAAGCAGATGTTTGACGAAAATCCTTAGTAGCTTGCAAGTAAAACTTTAAAGCACGGACCACGTCCAGATTATGTAAAAGACGTTCCTTCTTTGAAGAAGGATTAGGACACAATGATGGAACAACAATCTCTTGATTAATATTCTTATTAGATACTACCTTAGGTAAAAACCCAGGTTTTGTACGCAGAACTACTTTATCTGCATGGAAGATCAGATAAGGAGAATCACATTGCAAAGCAGATAACTCGGAGACTCTACGAGCCGAGGAAATAGCCATCAAAAAAAGAAGTTTCCAAGATAAAAGTTTGATATCTATGGAATGAAGAGGTTCCAACGGAACCCCTTGAAGAACTTTAAGAACCAAGTTTAAGCTCCATGGGAGAGCAACAGGTTTAAACACAGGCTTGATTCTAACCAAAGCCTGACAAAATGCCTGAACGTCTGGAACATCTGCCAGACGCTTGTGCAAAAGAATAGACAGGGCAGAAATCTGTCCCTTTAAAGAACTAGCTGATAATCCTTTTTCCAAACCCTCTTGGAGAAAAGACAATATCCTGGGAATCCTAACCTTATTCCATGAGTAATTCTTGGATTCACACCAATAAAGATATTTACGCCATATCTTATGGTAGATTTTCCTGGTGACAGGCTTTCTTGCCTGTATTAAGGTATCAATGACTGACTCGGAGAAGCCACGCTATGATAAAATCAAGCGTTCAATCTCAGAGAAATTAGATTTGGATGATTGAAAGGACCTTGTAGTAGAAGGTCTTGTCTCAAAGGCAGAGTCCAAGGTGGAAAGGATGACATGTCCACTAGGTCTGCATACTAGGTCCTGCGTGGCCACGCAGGCGCTATCAAGATCACCGATGCTCTCTCCTGTTTGTTTTTGGCAATTAGTCGAGGAAACGGTGGAAACACATAAGCCAGGTTGAAAGACCAACGCGCTGCTAGAGCATCTATCAGCGTCGCTTCTGGGTCCCTGGACCTGGATCCGTAACAAGGAAGCTTGGCGTTCTGGCGAGACGCCATGAGATCCAGTTCTGGTTTGCCCCAACGATGAATCAGTTGAGCAAACACCTCCGGATGGAGTTCCCACTCCCCCGGATGAAAAGTCTGACGACTTAGAAAATCCGCCTCCCAGTTCTCTACACCTGGGATATGGATCACTGATAGGTGGCAAGAGTGTCTCTCTGCCCAACGAATTATCTTGGAGACTTCTAACATCGCTAGGGAACTCCTTGTTCCCCCTTAATGGTTGATGTAAGCCACAGTCGTGATGTTGTCCGACTGAAATCTGATGAACCTCAGGGTTGATAACTGAGGCCAAGCTTGAAGAGCATTGAATATCGCTCTCAATTCCAGAATATTTATTGGAAGGAGTTTCTCCTCCTGAATCCACGATCCCTGAGCCTTCAGGGAGTTCCAGACTGCACCCCAACCTAGAAGGCTGGCATCTGTCGTTACAATTGTCCAATCTGGCCTGCGAAAGGTCATACCTTTAGAAAGGTGGACCCGAGATAGCCACCAGAGAAGAGAATCTCTGGTCTCTTGATCCAGATTTAGTTGAGGGGACAAATCTGTGTAATCCCCATTCCACTGACTGAGCATGCATAGTTGCAGCGGTCTGAGATGTAGGCGCGCAAACAGCATTATGTCCGTTGCCGCTACCATTAAGCCGATTACTTCCATGCACTGAGCCACCGAAGGGCGCGGAATAGAATGGAGAACACGGCAAGAATTTAGAAGCTTTGATAACCTGGACTCTGTCAGGTAAATTTTCATTTCTACAGAATCTATCAGAATCCCTAGGAAGGAGACTCTTGTGAGTGGGGATAGAGAACTTCTCCTCGTTCACTTTACACCCATGCGACCTCAGAAATGCCAGAACAATGTCCGTATGGGACTTGGCAATTTGGAAGTTTGACGCCTGTATCAGGATGTCGTCTAGATAAGGGGCCACTGCTATGCCCCGGGGTCTTAGAACCGCCAGAAGCGACCCCAGAACCTTTATAAAAATTCTTGGGGCTGTAGCTAATCCAAAGGGAAGAGCCACAAACTGGTAATGCCTGTCCAGAAAGGCAAACCTTAGGAACCGATGATGATCTTTGTGTATCGGAATGTGAAGGTAAGCATCCTTTAAATCCACTGTGGTCATATATTGACCCTCCTGGATCATAGGTAGGATGGACCGAATAGTTTCCATTTTGAATGATGGAACTCTGAGGAATTTGTTTAGGAGCTTTAGATCTAAGATTGGTCTGAAGGTTCCCTCTTTTTTGGGAACCACAAACAGATTTGAGTAAAATCCCTGTCCCTGTTCCTCCTTTGGAACGGGATGGATCACTCCCATAACTAGGAGGTCTCTTACACAGTGTAAGAATGCCTCTCCCTTTATCTGGTTTACAGATAATCGCGAAAGGTGAAATCTCCCTTGTGGTGGGGAAGCTTTGAAGTCCAGAAGATATCCCTGAGATATAATCTCCAACGCCCAGGGATCCTGAACATCTCTTGCCCACGCCTGGGCGAAGAGAGAAAGTCTGCCCCCTACTAGATCAGTTACCGGATAGGGGGCCGTTCCTTCATGCTGTCTTAGAGGCAGCAGCAGGTTTTTTGGCCTGCTTGCCTTTGTTCCAGGACTGGTTAGGTTTCCAGGCCGGCTTGGACTGAGCAAAAGTTCCCTCTTGTTTTGTAGCAGAGGAAGTGGATGCTGCACTTGCCTTGAAGTTTCGAAAGGCACGAAAATTAGACTGTTTGGCCCTTGATTTGGACCTGTCCTGAGGAATGGCATGACCTTTACCTCCAGTAATATCAGCAATAATCTCCTTCAAACAAGGCCCGAATAGGGTCTGCCCCTTGAAGGGAATGTTAAGTAGTTTAGACTTTGAAGTCACGTCAGCTGACCATGATTTAAGCCATAGCGCCCTACGTGCCTGGATGGAAAATCCAGAATTCTTAGCCGTTAGTTTAGTTAAATGAACAATGGCATCAGAAACGAAAGAATTGGCTAGCTTAAGTGCTCTAAGCTTGTCAAGTATGTCATCCAATGGAGTCGTGGCCTCTAAAGCCTCTTCCAGAGACTCAAACTAGAACGTCGCAGCAGCAGTGACAGGAGCAATGCATGCAAGGGGCTGCAGGATAAAACCTTGTTGAATAAACATTTTCTTAAGGTAACCCTCTAATTTTTTATCCATAGGATCTGAAAAAGCACAACTGTCCTTGACAGGGATAGTAGTACGCTTTGCTAATGTAGAAACTGCTCCCTCCATCTTAGGGACCGTCTGCCATAAGTCCCGTGTGGTGGAGTCTATGGGAAACATTTTTCTAAAAATAGGAGGGGGGGAAAACGGCACACCGGGTCTATCCCACTGCTTATTAATAATTTCTGTAAACCTTTTAGGTATTGGAAAAACATCAGTACACACCGGCACTGCAAAGTATTTATCCAGTCTACACAATTTCTCTGGCACTGCAATTGTGTCACAGTCATTCAGAGCAGCTAAAACCTCCCTAAGCAATACACGGAGGTTCTCAAGCTTAAATTTAAAAGTAGAAATATCAGAATCAGGTTTCCCCGAGTCAGAGATATCGCCCACCGACTGAAGCTTTCCTTCCTCAGCTTCTGCATTTTGTGAGGCAGTATCAGACATGGGCCTTAAAGCGTCTGTATGCTCTGTATTACGCCTAACCCCAGAGCTATCTCGCTTTCCTCTAAATTCAGGCAGCCTGGCTAATACCGCTGACAGTGTATTACCCATGACTGCCGCCATGTCTTGTAAAGTAAACGCTATGGGTGCCCTTGATGTACTTGGCGCCATTTGAGCGTGAGTCCCTTGAGCGGGAGTCAAAGGGTCTGACATGTGGGGAGAGTTAGTTGGCATAACTTCCCCCTCGTCAGAATCCTCTGGTGATAAATTTTTTAAAGACAAAAGCTGATCTTTATTATTTAAAGTGAAATCAATACATTTAGTACACATTCTCGTATGGGGTTCCACCATGGCTTTTAAACATAATGAACAAGGAGTTTCCTCTATGTCAGACATGTTTATACAGACTAGCAATGAGACTAGCAAGCTTGGAAAACACTTTAAATCAAGTTAACAAGCAAATATAAAAAACGGTACTGTGCCTTTAAGAGAAACAAATTTTGTCAAAATTTGAAAATCAGTGAAAAAAGGTAGTAAATCAAACAAAATTTTTACAGTGTATGTAATAAGCTAGCAGAGCATTGCACTCACTTGCAAATGGATGATTAACCCCTTAGTTCAAAAAAGGATCAAAAAAATGAAATAGACTTTTTAAACAGTCACAACAACTGCCACAGCCCTGCTGTGGCCCTACCTTCCTCAATACACGAATTTGAAGCCTTTAGAGCCCTTCAGAGATGTCCTATAGCATGCAGGGGACTGCTGAGGGAAGCTGAATGTCTCTGTCTGTAATTTTAACTGCGCAAAAAAGCGCTAAAATAGTAGGCCCCTCCCACTCATACTACAACAGTGGAAAGCCTCAGGAAACTGTTTCTAGGCAAAAATCAAGCCAGCGATGTGGAAAAAACTAGGCCCCAATAAGTTTTATCACCAAAGCATATATAAAAACGATTAAACATGCCAGCAAACGTTTTATATTGCAATTTTATAAGAGTATTTATCTCTGATAGTAAGCCTGATACTAGTCGCTATTAAATCACTGTATTTAGGCTTAAATTACATTAATCCGGTATCAGCAGCATTTTCTAGCAATTCCATCCCTAGAAAAACTTAAAACTGCACATACCTCATCGCAGGATAACCTGCACGCCATTCTCCCTCTGAAGTTACCTCACTCCTCAGACATATGTGAGAACAGCAGTGGATCTTAGTTACAAGCTGCTAATAGATTTGAGTAAAACCCCTGTCCTTGTTCTGATTTTGGAACTGGACAAATTACTCCCATGGTAACAAGGTCTTTTACACAGCGTAAGAACGCCTCTCTTTTGATCTGGTCTGCAGATAATCTTGAAAGATGAAACCTCCCTCTTGGGAGAAAATCCTTGAAATCCAACTGATAACTGTGAGTCACTATTTCTAGTGCCCAGGGGTCCTGAACATCTCTTGCCCAAGCCTGGACAAAGAAAGAGAGTCTGCCCCCTACTAGATCCGGTCCCGGATCGGTAGCAGCGGGCTTCTTAGATAGTTTACCTTAATTCCAATTTTGGTTGGGTCTCCAGACTGACTTAGATTGGGTAAAATTCCCTTCCTGCTTTGTGGAGGAAGAGGAAGTAGAAGGTCCTCCCTTAAAATTCCGAAAGGAACGAAAATTATTCTGTTTACCCCTCATCTTAACAGACTTATCCTGAGGTAGGGCATGGCCTTTACCTCCTGTAATGTCAGAAATGATTTCCTTCAATTCTGGCCCGAAAAGGGTCTTACCTTTAAAGGGAATAGCTAAAAGCTTATGTTTTGATGACACATCAGCAGACCAAGATTTGAGCCACAACGCTCTGCGCGCTAAAATAGCAAATCCTGCATTTTTCGCCGCTAATTTAGCAATTTGAAAAGCGGCATCAGTAATAAAAGAATTAGCTAGCTTGAGAGCCTTAATTCTATCCAAAATGTCATCTAACGGAGTCTCAATCTTCAGGGACTCTTCTAGAGCTTCAAACCAAAAAGCTGCTGCAGTAGTTACTGGAACAATGCAAGCAGTAGGTTGTAAAAGAAAGCCCTGATTAATAAACAATTTCTTTAGGAGACCCTCTATTTTTTTATCCATAGGGTCTTTGAAAGCACAACTGTCCTCAATGGGTATAGTTGTACGCTTAGCCAGGGTAGATATAGCTCCCTCTACCTTAGGGACCATTTGCCACAAGTCCCGAATGGTGTCCGATATGGGAAACATTTTCTTAAAATTAGGAGGGGGAGAAAATGGTATACCTGGTCTATCCCATTCCTTCTTTACAATTTCCAAAATTATTTTAGGAACCGGAAAAACATCAGTATAAGTAGGCACTTCTAGATATTTGTCCATCTTACACAATTTCTCTGGTGGTATCATAATAGGATCACAATCATCCAGAGTCGCTAAGACCTCCCGAAGCAACAGACGGAGGTGTTCAAGCTTAAATTTAAAGGATATAACGTCCAAATCTGTCTGAGGTAACACATTCCGAGTCTGAAATTTCTCCCTCAGACAGCAATTCCCTGACCCCCAACTCAGAACACTGTGAGGGTACATTGGAAATAGCTAATAAAGTATCAGAGGATTCAGTATTTACATTAATACCTGACCTACTGCGCTTACCCTGCAACACTGGTAATTTAGATAATACCTCTGTAAGGGTAGTTGACATAACTGCAGCCATCTCCTGCTGAGTAAAGGAATTAGACGCACTAGAAGTACTTGGCGTCGCTTGTGTGGGCGTTAAAGGTTGTGACACTTGGGGAGAATTGGATGGCATAACCTGATTCTCTTCAGATTGAGAATCATCCTTAGGCACACTATCTTGACCTAAAATATGGTCTTTACAATGTAAGGCCCTTTCAGTACAAGAGGTACACAATGTAAGAGGGGGTTCCACAGTAGCTTCTAAACACATAGAACAATGAGAATCCTCAATGTCAGACATGTTGAACAGACTAATAATAGCCACAAAAGTCGTTTAAACACTATATTTATTGCTTTAAATAAAACTTTGAAAAACGTGTACTGCGCCTTTAAGAAAGAAAAAGTGAACAATTTTTCCAAAACTGCTTAAATAACGTTAATTTGCTACCAAAATTCACTAAAACTAAATGGTATATCCAAGAATTATTGCACCCTATGAGAAAGGTGAAAAATAAGGCTCTAAAGTGAAAAATATATCAGTTTACACAAAAACAAGCTCTGACCTCATCACAGCACTGCTGTGGCGCCTACCTGCCCCCAGGGTACTTTGAAATGAATAGTCAACACTCCAAGCCAGAGACTACTGCCCAGGAGCAACCGGAGTTACTGCTTGCTGCTCCTCTGTCAGAAGGAAGTGCGCATCTGAGCGTGCGCCGAAGTTGGAGTAGGCTCAAACACAACCGCATGGGAAGCGGTTTTTCATACAGCTAAGTGGAACACAAAACACACCCCAAACACATCCCAGCAAGTCATGCTGGATATATAATAAAAAATAGCTCAATCGTTTAACTGCTTATCGATTTAAAGCCCTTATGCCTCTCCTAGAGTGTCATATCATGCCCTTATGTCAGAAATATAAAATAATAACAAGGGACTCCAGTAACACCCTTCTGTGAAACAGGTCTACTGCTTACCCCATTCCCATATAGGGAAATAAATGCCAGCCAGTTCTGATATACCAAGTCTCTTCAGAAATAAAAAGCTGCACATACCTTAATGCTGCTTGTAGCATGAAACCGGTCTCCACCCTGAAGATGTCTCATGGTTACCTTCAGAAGTCTTGTGGGAACCAGCGTGGATCTTAGTTATAAATGCTAAGATCATCAAACCTCAGGGCAGAAATCTTCTTCTATAACCCCCTGAGGAAAATAGTACAGACCGGTACCATTTAAAATAAAAAACTTCTTGATTGAAGAAACTAAAACTAACACCTCGCTTTACCTCTTCCTAGTATAACACAGGCAAAGAGAATGAATGAGGGTGGAGGGGAAGGGGAGGGGCTATATATATATATATAGCTCTGCTGTGGTGCTCTTTGCCACTTCCTGTTAGCAGGAGGTTAATATCCCACAAGTAAGGATGAAATAAGTGGACTCGTCATATCTTTGTAAAAGAAATAATAAAAATAAGAAGCAAGAGGATAAAAATAATAAAATTTTAATAACAATTGGAAAAAGGAACAAAAACATAATTTATGTAAGAACTTACCTGATAAATTCATTTCTTTCATATTAGCAAGAGTCCATGAGCTAGTGACGTATGGGATATACATTCCTACCAGGAGGGGCAAAGTTTCCCAAACCTTAAAATGCCTATAAATACACCCCTCACCACACCCACAATTCAGTTTAACGAATAGCCAAGAAGTGGGGTGATAAGAAAAAAGTGCGAAAGCATATAAAATAAGGAATTGGAATAATTGTGCTTTATACAAAAAAAATCATAACCACCACAAAAAAAGGGCGGGCCTCATGGACTCTTGCTAATATGAAAGAAATGAATTTATCAGGTAAGTTCTTACATAAATTATGTTTTCTTTCATGTAATTAGCAAGAGTCCATGAGCTAGTGACGTATGGGATAATGACTACCCAAGATGTGGATCTTTCCACACAAGAGTCACTAGAGAGGGAGGGATAAAATAAAGACAGCCAATTCCTGCTGAAAATAATCCACACCCAAAATAAAGTTTAATGAAAAAACATAAGCAGAAGATTCAAACTGAAAACGCTGCCTGAAGTACTTTTCTACCAAAAACTGCTTCAGAAGAAGAAAATACAACAAAATGGTAGAATTTGGTAAAAGTATGCAAAGAGGACCAAGTTGCCGCTTTGATAATCTGATCAACCGAAGCTTCATTCCTAAACGCCCAGGAAGTAGAAACTGACCTAGTAGAATGAGCTGTAATCCTATGAGGCGGAGTCTTACCCGACTCAACATAGGCAGGATGAATTAAAGATTTCAACCAAGATGCCAAAGAAATGGCAGAAGTTTTCTGGCCTTTCTAAAACCGGAAAAGATAACAAATAAACTTGAAGTCTTTCGGAAAGACTTAGTAGCTTCAACATAATATTTCAAAGCTCTAATAACATCCAAAGAATGCAACGATTTCTCCTTAGAATTCTTAGGATTAAGACATAATGAAGGAACCACAATGTCTCTACTAATGTTGTTGGAATTCACAACTTAGGTAAAAATTCAAAAGAAGTTCGCAACACCGCCTTATCCTGATGAAAAATCAGAAAAGGAGACTCACAAGAAAGAGCAGATAATTCAGAAACTCTTCTGGCAGAAGAGATGGCCAAAAGGAACAAAACTTTCCAAGAAAGTAATTTAATATCCAATGAATGCATAGGTTCAAATGGAGGAGCTTGAAGAGCCCCCAGAACCAAATTCAAACTCCAAGGAGGAGAAATTGACTTAATGACAGGCTTTATATGAACCAAAGCTTGTACAAAACAATGAATATCAGGAAGAATAGCAATCTGTCTGTGAAAAAGAACAGAAAGAGCAGAGATTTGACCTTTCAAGGAACTTGCGGACAAACCCTTATCTAAACCATCCTGAAGAAACTGTAATATTCTCGGTATTCTAAAAGAATGCCAAGAAAAATGATGAGAAAGACACCAAGAAATATAAGTCTTCCAGACTCTATAATATATCTCTCTGGATACAGATTTACGAGCCTGTAACATAGTAGTCAGAGAAACCTCTTTGACCAAGAATCAAGCGTTCAATCTCCATACCTTTAAATTTAAGGATTTCAGATCCTGATGGAAAAAAGGACCTTGAGACAAAAGGTCTGGTCTTAACGGAAGAGTCCACGGTTGGCAAGAGGCCATCCGGACAAGATCCGCATACCAAAACCTGTGAGGCCATGCCGGAGCTACCAGCAGAACAAACGAGCATTCCTTCAGAATCTTGGAGATTACTCTTGGAAGAAGAACTAGAGGCGGAAAGATATAGGCAGGATGATACTTCCAAGGAAGTGATAATGCATCCACTGCCTCCGCCTGAGGATCCCGGGATCTGGACAGATACCTGGGAAGTTTCTTGTTTAGATGAGAAGTCATCAGATCTATTTCTGGAAGTTCCCACATTTGAACAATCTGAAGAAATACCTCTGGGTGAAGAGACCATTCGCCCGGATGCAACGTTTGGCGACTGAGATAATCCGCTTTCCAATTGTCCATACCTGGGATATGAACCGCAGAGATTAGACAGGAGCTGGATTCCGCCCAAACCAAAATTCGAGATACTTCTTTCATAGCCAGAGGACTGTGAGTCCCTCCTTGATGATTGATGTATGCCACAGTTGTGACATTGTCT
Source organism: Bombina bombina (assembly GCF_027579735.1). NCBI lineage: Eukaryota > Metazoa > Chordata > Amphibia > Anura > Bombinatoridae > Bombina > Bombina bombina. Next base: position 1,157,653 of record NC_069499.1, read on the forward strand.
ATCTGAAAACAAATGAACAACTCTCTCTTGAGAAGAGGCCAAGACTGAAGAGCTCTGAAAATTGCACGGAGTTCCAAAATATTGATCGGAAATCTCACCTCCTGAGATTCCCAAACCCCTTGTGCCGTCAGATACCCCCACACAGCTCCCCAACCTGTAAGACTTGCATCTGTTGAGATTATAGTCCAGGTCGGAAGAACAAAGAAGCCCCCTGAACTAAACGATGGTGATCTGTCCACCATGTCAGAGAGTGTCGTAAAATCGGTTTAAAGATATTAATTGAGATATCTTTGAGTAATCCCTGCACCATTGGTTCAGCATACAGAGCTGAAGAGGTCGCATGTGAAAACGAGCAAAGGAGATCGCATCTGATGCGGCAGTCCTAAGACCCAACATTTCCATGCATAAGGCTACCAAAGGGAATGATTGTGACTGAAGGTTTTGACAAGCTGATATCAATGTTAAACTTCTCTTGTCTGACAAGGACAGAGTCATAGACACTGAATTTATCTAGAAACCTAAAAAGGTTACCCTTGTCTGAGGAATCAATGAACTGAATGGTAAATTGATCCTCCAACCATGAAATTGAAGAAACAACACAAGTCGATTCGTATGAGATTCTTCGAAAATGAGAAGACTGAACAAGTACCAAGATATCGTCCAAATAAGGAAATAGCAAAACCCTATTCTCTGATTACAGAAAGAAGGGCACCGAGAACCTTTGAAAAAAATTCTTGGAACTGAGGCTAGGCCAAACGGTAGAGCCACAAAACTGGTAATGCTTGTCTAAAAAGAGAATCTCAGACACTAAAAGTGATCTGGATGAATCGGAATATGCAGATACACATCCTGTAAATCTATTGTAGACATATAATGCCCTTGCTAAACAAAAGGCAGGATAGTCCTACAGTAACCATCTTGAATGTTGGTATCCTAACATAACGATTCAATAATGACAGATCCGGAACTGGTCTGAAGGAATTGACCTTCTTTGGTACAAATGAAGAGATAAAATAAAACCCCAGCCCCTGTTCCAGAACTGGAACTGGCATAAATACTCCAGCCAACTCTAGATCTGAAACACATTACAGAAATGCTGAGCCTTTGCTGTGTTAACTGGGACACGGGAAAGAAAATAATCTCTTAGCAGGAGGCCTTAACTTGAAGCCAATTCTGTACCTTTCTGAAACAATGTTTCTGAAACCAGAGATTAAGAACGGAATTGATCCAAATTTCTTTGAAGAAAACGTAATCTGCCTTATTCCAGCTCAGCTGGAATAAGGGCCGCACCTTCATAGGTACTTAGGAGCTGGCTATAGGTTTCTATAAGGCTTGGATATATTCCAAACTGGAAATAGTTTCCAAACTGATACCGCTCCTGAGGATGAAGGATCAGGCTTTTGTTCCTTGTAAGGAAAGGAACTAAAATGATTATTTACCCTGGAAAGAAAGGGAAAGCAAAGATGACTTAGAAGACATGTCAGCATTCCAAGTTTAATCCATAAAGCTTCTCTAGCTAAAATAGCTAGAGACATATACCTGACATCAACTCTAATGATATCAAAAGGTGGTATCACCAATAAAATTATTAGCATGTTATAGAATAATAATAATGCTATAAAATTATGATCTGTTACTTGTTGCTCTAAAGCTTCTAATCAAAAAGTTGAAGCTGCAGCAACATCCGCTAAAAATATAGCAGGTCTAAGAAGATTACCTGAACATAAGTAAGCTTTTCTTAGAAAGGATTCAATTTTCCTATCTAAAGGATCCTTAAATGAAGTACTATCTGCCGTAGGAATAGTAGTACATTAGCAGGAGTAGAGATAGCCCCATAACCTTAGGGATTTTTGTCTCAAAAAACTCTAATCTGTCAGATGGCACAGGATATAATTTGCTTAAACGTCTAGAAGGAGTAAATAAAGTACCCAAATTATTCCATTCCCTGGAAATTACTTCAGAAATAGCATCAGGGAGATAAAACACTTCTGGAATAACTACAGGAGATTTAAAAAAAACTTATTTAAACGTTTACATTTAGAATCAAGAGGACCAGAATCCTCTATTTCTAATGCAAATAACACTTCTTTAAGTAAAGAACGAATAAATTCCATCTTGAACAAATACAAAGATTTATCAGCATCAACCTCTGAGACAGAAACCTCTGAACCAGAAGAACCATTATCAGTATCAGAATGATGATGTTCATTTAAAAATTCATCTGAAAAAAGAGAAGTTTTAAAAGACTTTTATGTATACTAGAAGGAGAAATAACAGACATAGCCTTCTTAATGGATTTAAAAAATAAAATCTCTTATGTTATCAGGAACACTCTGAAAATTAGATGTTGACGGAACAGCAACAGGTAATGTAACAGTACTAAAGGAAATTTTATCTGCATTAATAAAGTTTGACATGACATGCAATACAAATAACAGCTGGAGAAACAGATACCAAAAGTTTATAGCAGATACACTTAGCTTGGTAGCTCCAGCACTGTGCAGTGACTTTCCTGAAGTAACTTCTGACTCAGTTGCAACGTGGAACATCTTGCAATATGTAAAAGAAAAAAACAACATATAAAGCAAAATTGATCAAATTCCTTAAATGACAGTTTCAGGAATGGGAAAAAATGCCAAAGAACAAGCTTCTAGCAACCAGAAGCAATAAAAAATGAGACTTAAATAATGTGGAGACAAAAGTGACGCCCATATTTTTTCGCGCCAAATAAGACGCCCACATTATTTGGCGCCTAAATGCTTTTTGGCGCCAAAAATGACGCCACATCCGGAACGCCGACATCTTTGGCGCAAAATAACGTCAAAGAATGACGCAACTTCCGGCGACACGTATGACGCCGGAAACGGAAATAGAATTTTTGCGCCAAAAAAGTCCGCGCCAAGAATGACGCAATAAAATGAAGCATTTTCAGCCCCCGCGAGCCTAACAGCCCACAGGGAAAAAGTCAAATTTTAAGGTAAAAAATGTTAAATTAAAATGCATTATCCCAAATATGAAACTGACTGTCTGAAAAATAAGGAAAGTTGAACATTCTGAGTCAAGGCAAATAAATGTTTGAATACATATATTTAGAACTTTATAAACAAAGTGCCCAACCATAGCTAGGAGTGTCACAGAAAATAAGACTTACTTACCCCAGGACACTCATCTACATATAGCAGATAGCCAAACCAGTACTGAAACGAGAATCAGCAGAGGTAATGGTATATATAAGAGTATATCGTCGATCTGAAAAGGGAGGTAAGAGATGAATCTCTACGACCGATAACAGAGAACCTATGAAATAGACCCCTTAGAAGGAGATCACTGCATTCAAATAGGCAATACTCTCCTCACATCCCTCTGACATTCACTGCACGCTGAGAGGAAAACCGGGCTCCAACTTGCTGCGGAGCGCATATCAACGTAGAATCTAGCACAAACTTACTTCACCACCTCCATCGGAGGCAAAGTTTGTAAAACTGAATTGTGGGTGTGGTGAGGGGTGTATTTATAGGCATTTTAAGGTTTGGGAAACTTTGCCCCTCCTGGTAGGAATGTATATCCCATACGTCACTAGCTCATGGACTCTTGCTAATTACATGAAAGAAATATAATTGATTGAGAACAAATATAATGAAGAAAAAAAAAAAACAATGAATGAGCAAATCAATAGCACTAATCTCTCTAAGCAGCAAAGAGAAGAGAGGAGGAATTGCTACATGCTGGTCACCTCTGATTGATCCATTTTTTCTCTAACCTCTCAAGCTGTGTTTTCATTGGTTTCTGCGTTATACTCATCGTTTTCTATGATGTTTTAAATGTATTGTTGTTTTTCTTTAAAATGCTGTCTGAGAAGTAAAGAAAAAGTTATAGTAAAATAGGAGTCTTTGTCCTTGTAATAAAATTCACCGCAATGTACCATGATGGATTAGTATGTGGGCTAATACTACAACACAGTTTCTCTGACTGCTTTCTTCAAGACCTTTCAATTAAGTCATTTTGATATCCCACATTTTTTCTTCCTTATCTACAGTGGCCATAACTCAATGTTTTCAACATGAAAATAAATCTGTTGGAGAGTTCCCTCTAAGCTAAAAGGGATATGAAACTCAAATATTTTATTCTTTCCAGTGGTATGGAGAGTCTACAAACTCATTCATTACTGTTGAGAATTCACTTCCTGGCCACCAGGAGGAGGTGCAGACACCCACGCCAAAGCATTAAATAACCCTCCTACTTTCTATAGTGCCCCAGTCATTATTTGTCTCTGTAACATGGTGGATTGTGAAGATGGTGCTCTGAAGAAAATGGATTTAAGTTCTTTAATGGGTAGTTTCCCTTCAAGATAGGACACTATATAAATAGGTGCTAGTTGGCATCTTGTGCCTTTCAGAGGATCTGGGAATCATTATCTAGCCTTGGTGCAGGCTAGTAATTATTTGGGCAGCAAACCAATTACGTTTATTTCACTGAGATGCATTACTCTTATGCTTTCATGTGATTTTAGTTCCATTATAGGGGCAGAGCTTTGGAGGTTATATGAGGCATGTGGGGCTTATAGGGCTGTTGGACTTTATTTTCAGGGTTTTAACACATGAGGACTTGAAGAGCAAGAGGAATTTTCCTTCTTGCTATCAACATTATGTTTCTCACGGCGAACACCGCTTTCTTTTCACAAGCTTCCACACTTGAGAGTGGGCAGTTCGTATCGGTCTCCAAACCCTGTGGGTCGCTGTGCGCTGCTTCCTCCTTAGTTGTGCAGCACGATCAGATCTCTCAGAGAAGCTCTTCTTTGTCACGGAGCAGGTATTGGAAGCAAAGCGCTCCTGTCAAAGCAGGGTATTATAGAGACAGCCTTAGTCTGAATAAGGTAAATCTTTATGTGTCTGTTGATTTTTGTACCTAACTGTGGAGGTCAATAGTGAGTTGACAGAAAGTTTTTTCCCCCCCTTTATCTTTATCTCAAACCTGTTTCTATTGTGAAGAGGTCCAGGTGTCCCCCCTTGCACAATTTTGTTCTAAATGTGTCAAATTTGTTTTACAGTCCAGGTCCAGAGGAAACAAGTCTGGTAGTAATGTGTCTAAACAAATGAAACCCTCAGAGCCTTCCACCTCTCTGAATTCTGTTGCCCTAGACATGCCTCAGCTTTCTCGTCAATCCCCATCCCTAGGGGCTGCAAAGGCAGTGCCCTGAGGCTCAGCTCATTCCTCCTCAGGTGGAATTTATTTACCCAGGGATTTTGCAGCACAACTTCAATCTGCTGTTTCTGCCACTCTAAGTGCCTTAACCATTTCAGGTAAGCAAAATATTAATCATGTTTCCCTTGACACAGGAATTGCATCTCCTATTAAATCTGCATTAGTCAATTTATCCCATCATTCTGAGGATGAGCATACCTCAGTAGCCTCTGAAGGTGAATTGTCTGATTCTGTTACGGACAGATCAGTGGAGCCGGAAGAATTAAACTTCAGATTCAATCTCAAACACCTTCGTTTGTTACTTAAAGAGGTATTATCTACTTTGGATGTCCCTGATCCAAAACCTTCTGAGGAACCAAAGATTCTAAAATTGGATAGTTTATGATGTTAAACCCAGAGCCTTCGGAAGTTTTCCTGGTTCCAGCCGGCATGGTCGGACATCATCTCTAAGGAAAGGGAGAAACCGGGGGTTCCATTTTCCCCGTCCTCTAATTTTAAGAAAATATTCCCAGTTCCATATTCTAATATGGAGCTACGGGAATCCATTTCTAAGTAGGATGGAGCTATCTCCACTCTAGCCAAGCGAACTGCTATCACTCTGGAGTATAGTACCTCTTTTAGGGACCCCATGGACAGAGGGGTACTTAAGGAGAATTTTTCATTAGCTTGGACTTCTC